>NC_087201.1:110098967-110132091 GCF_015104395.2 Macrobrachium nipponense
TTTAAGAGATTGAGATGGCATGACAGAGCCTGATGTGTAAGGAGAAGCTTCAAGGAAAGCATTAAAATGCACATTGGGCAAATCCAAATCCTGGTTTCCAACAACACTAGTAAAAGATTTAGCCGAGTTGATGTTGCCTAGCTGAACTTTTAACAGAAAATCTTTGAAACAAACGAATTTGTAACAGGTACATTATTTGCTTCTCACTTGTTCGATAGAGACAGAGACAACATAGCCACGAATTTATAAACAAGTTATGCAATTACAGCAATATTGAGAAATGTAACAAAATAAAAAAGGATTATCTTCCTCCAAACGCGCAGCTATAGATGCGTAGTTAGTAGGCATATCACGCTAAACCCATATAAAACTTTAGCACTTAAGGAATGATACTTAAAACAAAAAATGCTAGGATGTATAAATAAATTAAAAATGAATCTACAACAAAGACCACAGTGCAGATCCTCCATGAGTGAAGGGGCCGTTTTGGACGAATAAAATGGAAAACAATAAAACTTAAAAGATTAAAGTTCGGCCAGAGTTAAAGTAAATTTGTAAACTAAAACAAAAATACATAGGAGGGCCAAAGGAAGGCTGACGATAATGTCTAAAACAAAACCAGATGGAAGGACGGAATCGCCCTTGGAGAGGGAAGTAACATCAAAACTCCCGGAAACGGTCATAACCAGAGACAAGACCTCAACCAAATGGGAATCCAGGCTTCAGAAAGCGCATCAAGCTGCGAACACACAATTTCAACTGACATGCAAAGGTTTACAATGATGGCAGTAGGCCATACTGAACGTTTCCATTTTATATCGATTTGAGGCAATGACCACTATTATATTACAGCAGAAGGCAATTATGAAAGAACTCCAAGTTAAACAGCATAAGTATACACCATAAAACGGACGACACATGGTATCGCAAAATATAGATGAATAGACGCTTGCTTTAACAGAATTGTGTCAAGAAGGGGAATAAAAAAATTCTAAGCACTGCTCTTACATTTTACCTGTGGAATAATTCCGCCTCTATGAAAATGGTTACCTCGACAAGGCCCCGTTACTGAAGCGCACTGAGCTTACAGAACACGAAGTATTTAACTCAAAATCGTACTGTGATACATACATACACACACACATACATGGTGGATTCAAAGAAAATAAGAAAAGGAGAGAGAGAGAGGTTAATGTTTGCTTCTTTAAAACAATTGGGGATACTGAGCTTGAACCAACCCTTGGAGAGAGAGAGAGGAGGGAGGGGTTGTGCAAGGTGGGAAAAGGTAATGCTTTTAAATTTCAGATATACTTCTAAACTTCATTGTTTTGGATTTCCACGGTCTTGACACCAACATACGATAATTACCCCTAAGATGATTAAATTAAAACTTTAACCTAGAATAATTCCACTCCGTACACTCCGAAAAGAGCACTGAATTTTCAACATTTTCTACGAGAATTTTAAAACACTTTTTAAGTTTCATGAAAGTCAAGCGCAACTTTTTTTTTTTTTAATTCAGACGAGGAGTGGGGAGAGTTAATGCTTTTAAATTTCAGAAAAATGTCTAAACTTTCTCTCTGGGTTTCAATGCCCTTCACGCCAGCTTGCGATTATCAAGAAATATTAACTTCAACCTAGAATAATTCTATTCAGCCTCCAATGGCGAGCAAATTGAATTTTGAACCCTTTCACGAGATCTTTACAGACTCGTCTCGTAAGTTTCTGGATATTCTAGCAACACTTTCAAAATGCAAACAAAAACAATAATATCCAAGTGAAAATGTAGAGAGAGGGAGGGAGAGAGAGAGAGAGGCTATTACAGTAGCGCATTGCATATAATTTTAAGAGTAACGCTGTTTACAGGACACCGTAATGAGGACTTTAACGAAACTTGTTTTTTACCTTCACCTACACATACAAAACCAAACTTTTCAATTGCTTAACGACTACCTAATTCATGAAAACTCAACCATCACCAATACAAAGTGGAAACCAAAATCATCATTATAATCATAATTACTGTCATTATCATCATTATGGCAGACAAACGAGACCTCAAGATCTCTCCCAGACTAAGGTTCCTGAGGCTTGCCAAAAGTTATTTGAGCTTCAGTGGAAAGTGACAATTGGATATTCTGGTCAACCACATGCCATGAGTGTATATATACCAAGAACTAATGAAAATCACGAGGCAAACGACAGAAAAAGCATCTTGGGCCACAACAGACTTCAAACACCCTCCCTCTGGTGATGCCCCACCCAACACAAGGTCCCTGTTCCTTAAAGGGTCATTCCTGTCTCTCAGAATCTAATGATTACCCAGCAAAGACACCAGTCAATTGGTGTCATATTACTGTAAAAAAACTAATTTTTTACACAATCTTATAAACCAACAGGCAAATTAACTAGCAATACGAAAAACAACTCCTGGAGAGAGGAAATTAAGACATCAGGATATGTGCAGTTCTCAACATTGCCAGCAGAGTAGTAAACTGCACCCTTCATCCCACTCCAGCAGTAGGACTGTTACTCAAGCGATGTGAGCTGAGCATCATTATTATTCAAGTGTGAACTAAATTCATACCAATAAATCGAGTTTTTCCCTGAGTCGAGATAAACATCATGTAGTTCTGGTGTTGACAGTGGCTGTTATAGCACATCACTGAATAGTAACCGATTTGGATCATAAATTTTGGTTTGGGGAAGGATAAAAACATATTATAGCCTTGCGTTAAAAGACAAAAGCTTAACCACAGCAAACATAGAACGCTGTTTCTCGATGTAGTTTCATGATCAGACTTTCTAAAATGGGATAAGATTGCCGAATTTGATTAAAGACTCAAAAACGTTAAAAGAATTTTCCAGTTATGATTGTCTGATCAATGAGCTGACTGAGTTTAATATCCCATATAGCAACACCAAGTGAACTTTAAAAAAAAATTAAGCAAACAAGAACAGCCAGAAAGAGGAGGAACGCTTCAACAAACTGAGGAAAGCAGTGCGGAAAAATATTATTACCACGAACTTTTGGATTAATTCACTTTTAGTGAATGCCAATCCAATTAGGATGGAAGGTCTCAGACTCACCTGGTAGTAGTTAATTAAGCATGACTTGACTTGGGCATTGTTCCGAGATATAAAGTTTGTCTGCAGCATAGATGCTAGAAGGCAAGTAGTGTATAAATCTGAAGACTGTCAACCACAAATGAAACTGAAGCGATTTCTGTGGACTTTACGACATGCAATGGATGTATAATAGGAGTAGGAAGGCAGAATCTAGATGACGAAAACCTCTATATCAAAGTCTATACAAACTAGTACAATAATAGCTATCTTCTGCATTTGCTAAATGTAGTACCATCTGAAGTTATGCACATCGAATAGGGGACTAATATGCAAAGATTTAGAATTCCTAAAAAAAAAAAAAAAAAAAAAAAAAAAAAAAACTATGAATGAAACGCCTATTTATCCCAGTGCAGATGAGTACCGTAGGACCCATTTCCATAATCAATATGTCAGTGGGTGTGACGCAGCTTCCACAGAATTCATCAGTAACCTACAAGACAAAAATGCAGATGAAAAAATGAGAAAAACACACAACATACGAATACACAACTTCTATAAATACCCATTCTCCTAAAATAAAAGCTAAAGATAATAATATACACAATGAGATTGATTATTATTTCCAAGCACAAACAGAAACAGACATTACAGATGTCTTTGCTCTGTTGTACTCATTATTTGTTGCAATCATTTAAGGATGTGGCTGGATTTATTTACCTTTAGGATGGAATCAATTCGTTGGTGCTTGTTGGTCGTTCAGAATGGTGACTATCTTGAAGATGCAGATAAAGTTTTCCAGATACCCATAATAGGAAACCCAATAGAAATAAGAATCGGAACACTCAGGTTGCTGTGGGAAACCTCTTGACCTCAAGCGCAGTCCTCTTCATGAGTCTTCATTGATGAGGAGGATGGTCTTCAAAGCGAGGCTGTCGTGCCGAGGGCTGTACCTGTATTACTAAAAAAAAAAAAATAAAAGTAACCCATAAAGAACTGCAAAAAAAAAAAAAAAAAAAAAAAAAAAAAAAAAAAAAAAAATACTCCTCTCAGCAAACACAAACCTACAAAATACTGAATAGTAAAACTGCGTATCCTCAATTTTATTAAAATCGATAGCAGACAAAGCTATATAAAATATAAATACAAATATGAATATATGTATGTGTGTGTGTGTGTGTGTGAATAGGAACTTTATTCTATCCTTAGGCAAGCATCTCAGCTTTGAATATCAAGGAGACAGAGAGAAGGCATGCAAGACAGGATGGATATTCTAACCAGCAATAACTTACAGCACCTAATTTGATTTGTTAATGACCTTAAATGGTAGATACTCTATTTACGCAAACGCTAAAACTATTCTACAGGTCAACAGAATATGCTAACGATGCTAAAAGTTACGTTAGAGACAATTACGTCAAATACTTTTCCTTTGACAAAAAGGGTACTGCAGCTAGGGTCGAACACACTCCAAAGAGCCACTAGTACTATCCAGAGTATGCCACAAAATAACAATGTAAATGGTCTCTGCAAAGCCAGATTATAATATATACAAGGAAAAATCCTAAGAATATATTGAGAGTATATTTGGAAATGTCCTAACATTTGGAGGTACAGCTACCGAGGGATAAAGCAATCACGAAACGGGACAGCAGCAAAAGTTCCCCCAAAGAAACAATGTCAGACAGTCCAACCATGCAGCAATGCATTCGAAAATAGCGAATGTCTTGACGGTTGGCGAAAAAATGGTTTGCATTATATATTTTTGGGGGGTTTAGCCGTATCCCAACTGCCCTACTGATTGGGCTTAATAGATCTTTTCATCTCGAAATTCGACGACATAGTGGTGTATGGAGTGAATGAAAACGACTATGGCAACAATTGCATAAACTGATGCAGCGAGCGCAGCAAAAATGACGTGTTCAATTCTTCAAGGTACAGAATTAAGAAGAAAGTATACTGTTTTTTGGCAACATATACACTAAACAAGGCGCAAGGCTCGATTCATCCAAAGTTCAAGCTATTAGTGAATTGTGTGAGCTTAAAAATGTTACAGACCTTAAGTCATTTGATTCAATGATCACATGCTATTTAGCACCTTGCATTCCCAATCTTCGCTCGGTACCCTGTGGTAGGGGTGTTAGAATACTACCACCGTAGGTCCTGTGTCGTAAAAGGAGACTAAAAGGACAGCTGCTGCCTTGCAGTCTTACATTTTAGTAATAGGCTACCCACCGCCAATAACTGTGGAAACTGATGCCTTGCAGGGTACTTAGTAAAAGGCGAGGCCCACCGCCAATAACTGTGGTTGATGACCGCAAGCTCATGCGGTCGTAAAAACCCTTTTGCCAAATAAAAACCATACCTGATGTTGTAAGGAAAGGCACATCATGCAACCAACCCTTTAATGTAGGGATAACGGTGGTTAAGAAGATTCCCAATCTTAGTTCACTTAAAGTACCATTGCGCCAACTTCTCCAGAAAAATACTGATTTTCAGTGGTTCAACGTACACCAAAAGGTTTTTGACCAACGACAAACCTATTGTATTTGCTTTTAAGTCCCTCACAAATACGGAAAGGTGGGGGACTAACATTCCAGCTGAACGTTTCCATACATATGTAGGTACTGATATGGAAAACATTTTGTTATTCAGTCTGACCATCGTCCTCTAGATATGATATCCAAGAAGAATCTTACAGCAGCACCTGCTCGCCTGCAAACAATGTTACTCAGACTACAGAAGTATGACTATGAAATAAAAAATAAACCAGTTTGTGAGATGATCCTTGCAGACAGTTTGTCAAGATTTCCTAAAGACGTTAAACACGCAGAAATGGACTTGAATTTAACAGTGTTTTGTCCAGTTTGATACCCAACGACTGAGCGAGTTACAAGGTGCCACATAGAAAGACGAAGAATTGTTTCCTCATGAAATATATTTTTTTGAAGATTTCCGGAATGCTAGAGAGATTTGCATTCGGCTGTAATTAAGCTTTGGTCCCACAGAAATGAATTAAGTATTGAAAATGACCTTATGCTAAAAGGAAAAGTTGTTAACCTAAAGGTTCAAGAATACGTCAAGAGTACGTATTCATGAAGGAGACAAAGGTGTTACAAGATGTCAGAAGCGCGCCTAGTCCAGTGTGTACATTGGCCAGGCATAAATAAAGATATTGTACCGCTAGTAGCAAATTGTATGCTGTGTTAGAATATCCCACAGCACAGCAAAGGAAATCCCTTGATCCTATTATGCCTGACGCTTCAAATGTTCCTTGGCATACGATTGAAAATTATCTTTTCTCTATAGCTGGGGAAACTTATTTGATTATTGCTGACTGCAAAGTTTCCCTTGAAGCTCTAGGAAATAACTCTTCCAGTGACAAGGTTGCAAATTGACAATTAAAATATTCTCAATATTTGGTATCCCAAATACGTATTTTTGACAATAGTCCGCAATTTCTAGTAGTAAATCAGCTGATAGTACAAAGTTATGGTATACCACATAACGCCAGCTCGCCTCATCATCCACAATCCCATGGATTCATCGAAAGAGCTATTCGCACAGTCGAATGCCTGCTAAGAAAATATCCAAAGGATTCTGTTAAGGTCTTGCTGAACTTTCCAGACAATCCCTCTAGATACACACAGTCTGTCGCCTGCTGATTTTGTTTTGGAAGTAAAATCCAAGGCCTCCTCCTAATATGCACACCGGTGGATTCCCCGATTATGGTCATCGTCAAAAGATAAATGATACGAAAGATAAAACCCAGTGTCGATATAATTCCCACAGCAAAGATTTACTAGAATTACACCTGAGCCAAGCAGTGTTCTTTCAAGATGTGGGACGTAAATTCTGGTCAACAGGAACAATCATAGACATTGGACTGGAACCTCGTTCATATACCATCCAGCATTCAACAAACTAAAAGGAATCTTATAAGTAACAGAATATTGATTCGTCTATAAACGTGTTACATTCGAAGATATGAGACTTCAAACAATATACCACTGCTGACAGTCTCGTATGATCCCAAATAAAGTAGATCATACCCAGCTACAGCAAAGTTGTTCTGAAGTATCAAAATCTAAAGATTAACCCAGTAACACTAATGGAAAATATTTACCCTCATAAGTAATGGCGATACACCAGTCAAAGCATTAGTGTACCATCGGGAGCGTCATTTAGGGGAGCTGGGGGAGGGGAAGCTGTCCCCAAGGCTCAAGTTGCCCCCCTCCCAAGCCTCAACATGCCCCCTCACCCCCCAAGCCCGAAGAAGTAACAGCACGTTTTCTTTTTTAAATGTGCAATCATAAATATATGAAATTTCTTGGAATTATTACGTTTCTTGACCCTTCTCTGTCTACTAGCTATCAGTAATGGAATAAACAGCAGTGGGAGTATATAATTCTTGCTGAAATACCTTGCTCATAAGGCTTCCAAAGGCACATAAAATAACTCAAAATAAAAAAAAAACCCGGCTGATTAGGCTCGCTTCGCTTACCAAACCGTCTTTGCGCCGCCATCCCCCAACAAAAATCTGACATGACGCCCCTGGACACTGGTAGCCTAGTTAAGCCCTTATTCTATATACCTTGGTTAATCCTACCAGACGTTTAACTAAAGAAGCGTAACGATGTTAGACTGTAATGCTAATACAGGGCAGAATAATCTCTTACTACATGCAGAGGTTTCAGTAGTCGGTGTTTCTACAGAAGCAATCAGCGGTGGCCTAGACTATGGCAATTGACGTTTTCCTGTGTTATTTTACTTACTGAACAAGAATTTAAAGTAATATTTATTCGGACGACTGTAATTAACCCCCAGGGGCCAGTACTAAAAACGGCGAAATACATTGGACGCCCCAATCCCTAGTGGATGTCGTATCCGCGGTTACGTTCCTTGCAATTCGTGCAGAACTATTCTTTAGAATTACCCTGCAAGAAACGTAACCGCGAATACAACATCTACTTAACATTCTTGTTCAGTAGGTAAAACTGCATAGAAAAACCGCAACTGCCATAGTCTGGGCCGCCGCGGATAGGTACCCTAGATCCACCCCAGATTTTTTGTTAATGATTAGTTAGCTACATATTAAAACCAACAACGCGTCCGCTCCGTTCCGTTCTCTCTCTCTCTCTCATATGGTTTGGTAAAATGCGCTTGCCTTGAGCGGTTAGCCTTCGTGTGGTCCAACTTCATTTAAGGGAACTCTTCTTCATGTCCGACCTCATTGATAGGTTTCAGTTTTTAGTTTTCTAAAATAACGTCTACTGCGTCTTAACTTTTTGATAATACATAATATGATAATGTCACAATCATACGAAAATGTTATATATATTGACAGTTGGGGAGCCCGTATACCGTGCTGGTGATGAGCTTTCTCCCCCTCCCTCTCTTGTATATGGTTCTAACTAAAGTTAATTATCAGCGCCAGTGGGTCTTTCGGTGAATGCAAGTGTAAACGAATTTTGAAAATAGGTAATTCTAAGCAATAACTCAGCACGAACGACATGCAACGTTCCCGCGAATGCGCCAGCCATATATGGATTGGGGCGTCAATTGTATTTCGCTGTTAGTACTAGCAAGTATAGCCCCTGAGGGTTACAGTCGACCCTCCAAAAATAAGGGCAAATTCTTAAAAAGCAACCTAAATACTGTAGGAAACTAATTTCCAAAGATATACCCGACGCTGAGTTATTACCTAGATTCACCAAAAAAAATTTATATCAAGGTATAATTCATGGTTTTCCTCATGCAGACTAATGGTGAGCGTGGCTGCAGCGTTTAGCAGTCAGACGAATTTCTGAATGGCAGGTGGACATTTCACTGAATCTCATTTCCCTTCTCCCATTCCAACTTAAGGAAAAACTAGATAATGGAAAACCTTGTGGTTAACGTGTACTTATGGGTAGAAACGTATGCACAAGGGGAAAAAATAACCTTTAAATTGGGTAGCTTACTTATGCAAGAGCGGGGTCAGACCATTATAGCGACCAAGCCTTTCTTCGTCACTTACCTTGTGTCTACGACCACAGAGAAAGGCTTCAAGGACCTTAATATATTGTCGCACCAAAAACTTACATGGTCTTGTCTCAAGCCCTATCACCAGCTTCTGCCCAAGTCCCAGACAGTAATAAAAAAATTATAAGAGCCTTTTTCCTATGTAATTTCACGATATCTTGCCATGCTTGACACCTCATGCCTCAGAGTGATCCCCTGCATAGACGTTCTATTAAAATCTGCCAGCTAAAACCATTCTAAGCGTTCACAGACGCATTTATTAGACAACCATCTGGCGAATCATAAAAGGACTAAACTCGTTCATCTTTAGCCAAAGTACTACCACCATACGCTAAAAATATTCTTAAAATAATTAACACTAAAAATAAAATTCACTTACAACGTATTAAAAGATAGTACAACAGATACGAAGCCTGTTAACGGGCCACGATCGAGATATCCACCTACTTCCAGGCATGGCTGCCGACCAAATGTCCGAGAAAACGGCCAAGGTTTCCTCTTGGCCAATAAGACACTTCCACCATACGCTATTTGAAAAACTTTTCTATAGCCCTCTCTCATTGGCTGGTGGATGGAAGGGTTTCAGAGCGATTCCCCTACTGGCTAGTGGATTAGAACAGAATTTTAAGGTTTTGGTCTTTAAGGGACCAATGTCACCTTTACCGTAAAATGGACATGATTTTAGAATATAAAAGTGAATGCACACATTTTCGATGTGTACTTTGGTGGCACCAAGACTATAAGGTTCAATTATATAAAATGTTTACTGTCCATAAATCCAAAAGTATTTCATAGCTTATTTTTCTCCGAACGTGAGTTGATTGTTCTTATGTTGGTAGTACGTATCATCGTGGGTCAAATGGTGTGTTTTAGATAGTTACTACTTTGAGGTGATGCTAGGTTATTGGGGTCATGATTCGATGTACTACTGTAAAATATTATATAAAAAATGGGTTAAACAAATCACTTGATTGCTCGGATGTTAAGTCGGCATAAGTGTTTTAATTTTATGCTCTCGTTGCATTCATTTCCTAAAACCTCTGAATCATAATTATGGGAAGTTTTCAATGATCAAGGGTTGCACTTGGAGTCTGGAGACAGCTCGGAACAACGGCATTGCCCATCAGTTAGTTTCTTTACTGCTGAAACTATTCGGTATTTTAGCTGCACTGGAAAACTTAGCTTCACAGTATTTTGACTCAAGAAGCACTGCAAGTTTTGGAAGTCTTCAAAACCTACAATCAATTGGTATTGAAAACATTTTTCCAAATGGATATATTTACACTTGTAAGCGACAGGAAGCAGAATGTATTTTTGCTGGATTCCTGTCCATATAGACATGAGAATCAAAAGACAGACGGATTAGCTGAATCAGCACCAAAAAGCTTAAATGTTCAGTACCCCATTGCAACCTTTATCACTACGTATGGAAACCACTCCAGAATTTTTGGAAACAACGGTAAGAGGCAAACTCCTTGGAAGTACAGTTGAAGTCTATAAATGGCAGATAGCAACTTGTAGATTATGAATTGGCCACAGGTGCCAGACATACAGTTATCTGACGAGTGCTGAAAGCTAACAATTTTGTGATGCTGCTAGTTCCCCTCACCATAAAGCATTTGTTGGTCGAATGGTATAGTCTGCAGGAACTGGGAGATCGGTATCTCTCAAATGGACGAGACGAGGATGGAAATTACAGTTTGGCCACCATTTTAGGAGAGAACATAATACCTACCAGTGCTGCAGATATGTTTAGTTATAGTACAGAAGCTAGTTATTTGGAACTGATCTGGAGCTTATACTGCAGAACAGAATAGAATGTAGAATTTTGGGCAAAGGTCAAGTGCTAGGACCTATGAGGTCATTCAGCGCTGAAAGGGGAATTGAGGATAAAAAAAGTTTGAAAGGTGTATGAGGAAAACCTCACAGTTACACTACGAATAAATTGTTAGGAGAGGGTGGAAAGTAAACTGGAAGAAAGAGAATATGAATGAAGGTATACAGTAAAAGGAATAAAAGGGGTTACAGCTAGGACGGACGAGAAGCGGTGCTTTCAACATGGTAAGGTTGTTGGCTTTTACAGTTAGGGGCCGATGGGATGCTGCTAAGAACCTCAAGTAAAACCTACAATGCACTGCATGAGGTACTCTGACTGCACTGCCTCGCTACAAAGAATATACTGTATGGAGTAACTTGTTTCACTGTAGGACTTATTATGCTCCTGTTTTCATTTACTTTGTGATGTCTATTTATATTTATGTACGTGTTGAATATTTTCATAGTACAAAAACTATTGTGTTCGTATCAGTGACCCTGGTAGTGTGATGACAGATAATCTCTAGTCAATTGATCAGTCAAATGCGAGGCAATTGGTGAATATGCATACAAAATTTCAGTAAATGGACATTAGCTTGCAATACAGTCATATTTCAAAATGGCTAAAAAATGACCTGTACAACATAGTCTTAAGTGTTTTTTCAGGGCTCAACTAGACTCAGTATAAAATGCAGTCTGTTACAAACAAAGCAATTGATAATCATGACTGACAAACACATTATCTGGACAGTAGTTTGCATTATGGTTATGTTGCAAGCAAGGCAAAGTTGGTCTGAATAGTCAAGACTATAGCCTTGGGTTTTTTGGGTGTCAACCAGTTTCGTTCAAACTGCATAAAATGCAATTGAGGAATATGAATGGAAAATTGCAATACGTGGACTTTTGCTTGCAAGACAGGTATGTTACAAAATACCCAGTAGCAAGGGGCATTTTTAAGGTCAACCAAATATGCATACTAAATTGCAACAGATGGGCATTTGCTTGCAGCGAGGCCATGCTGTAAAATGACTACAAACTTGTGAATAGCAAAGCTAGCCTTGGGTGTTTAATGGGCTCAACTTCCTACAAAATTATAAAAATGCATGTTATTGCAAAGCAATAGACAAACATGCATGGGAACTTACAATATTTGATTACAGTATTGCCTTGTTGCAAGCAGGCACAAATGGCCAAAAATTGTCATAATGGCACTAGCCTTGGGTGTTTTCAGGGTGCCAACTGGGCTTTTCCTTCAAACTAAATCAAATGCACCTTAATGTAAAGAAACTGACAAATACACACACACAGCTCACACTCGCATTGAGCACACTCAGAGAAAGAGAATTAACAAGAAAAATGAAAGTGAAATGGATAAAAACAGGCAAACTAAAACCAGCTTTAAACAGATAAGACAGTAAACACGACCTATCTTAAAGGCGGTAGAAAGATGACTGGTGGGTCACAGGACACCAAGGGCATTCTGGGTAATACATGCCCCGTGACCCGGTATAGATGCCAATAGTCCCTGGATCTCAAAAGTTTAATTTTAATTCTACCAGTTTCCAGCTTGGGGCTAGTAAATCCTAATGTTAAGACCGAAGGTTTGTTTCGTATATGAACATCATAAAATTTAGCCAAAGGCCAAGGACCTACAAGGTTATTCAGCACTGAAAGGGAAATTGAGAGTAAGAAGGTTAAGGTGTAACAGGAGGAAAACATTGTTTGGAGAGAGTAGAGACAATGAAAAGGAACAAAACAGGTTGCAGCTAGGGGCAGAGGGGATGCTGCAAAGAACCTTAGGTAATACTTCCAGTGCCTCATGTAAGGTGCACTGACGGGACTACCCTCTACAGGCAGTGCTTGTGTGTATTTGGGATGACCATTCTCCCCAGCAGATATTATCATTGTCTATCCAGCGGTGCATATTGCAGACTTACTTCTCACATTCATTCTTTTTACGTGTGCTGGCTATTTCTTTGCTTGACTCTTTCACAGTTTGTGATTTATTCAACCCCAAGGGCTTACTTACAATACTGGTAACCTTTTGCACTTGAAGGTGATATTTGTATGTTTCTCAGTGTTTGTTGCTGGCTCTGTCTTGATGGAGATGCAGACATGACCAAAACTATTGTTAAGGTTGTGGGGTCTGCACTCAGTGTATATTTCTTGACTAGGCAAAGAGTACACTCGTGATTCCCTGTCCTGAATCCTCTGCATGGTCGTCTCCACAATGGGGACATTATGGGAGGAGGAGGAGGAGGAGGAGGAATAGGAAGCCTAAGAAGGATGCATCATCTAGCAGAGACCCCATGTTGAACCCTCCCAAGTGACCATCCCCCTTCCCCAAACTCCCAGAGCTTCTCCTTCTGAGAAGACCAACCTGCATGAACAGGAGTGGAAGTGGAAGCAGAGATCTACAATTCCTCCTGTAACAGGAGAAATCTATCTCCAGTATGTGAGCTTAATGATCTTGAGAAGTGGCCTTTACTTTAGCTTTACCAGTGATCTCTCTCTTGGAGCAGGTAATGAGTCCCACCTAAGAAGCAAGTCAATTGGTAAGGATACCCTGGTCTGAACTCTCCCATGGTGTTTTAGCAGGAGTGAACTTGCTGATCTGAGGATCAACCATTTCCCTCGCAGCCAGAAGATTGGGAAACTACTCCCCCACCATCATTATCCACAGAAGTATTACATTCCTGAAGACACAGACGACTAGCCCCCTTCACCTCAATCTATTACTGTGGTAGCTGACAAACAATGTCCCTTTAGAGAGTCTGACATACAAAATCGTTCAGTGGCGGGAGATCAATGAATGGCTGCCAACTTCCTAACAAATTTTGTACTGTATGGAACATGAAAATAAAGTGCTATCCCATTAGGCTGCCGTACTCACCAGCATCAAACCAGTTCCAGCGCATGATGTGTCTAATCGTCAACCTGCCCTTAGGAATGAAGATGGAAAAAGGGGAAAGAGAGACCAGTCATCTCACGCATTCTTTCTCCCACACAATCATCATAGGCATGATACGAACTGTCCCGCCATTGGCACTGGATGAACTACACAACTTGTTGGGCAAACACTACTGGACCCAAGGAAAAAATGTCCAAGGACCTGTGGGCAATATCCTGTAGGTAAAAGGAAGTGAAAGTCGTCTGCTGAAGCCAGGAACCAGCATTCAAAATCCTATGAACAGACAAGTTCTTCTTAAAAGCCAGAAAGGAACTTATTCCTCAGATGTCATGTGCTCTTGCATGCACAGTATTGGTGACAGAACTTGAAGGTGAGGAGTAGGCTTGCCTAATCACCTCATGTAACCAAAATGAAATGGTATTCTTGGATACTTCCTTCTTGGCTGGGCCTGTGCTAATAAAAAGTCTATGACATCTAGGTCTTCGGCAGTGAGTCCTTTTTAGATAGCAACGCAGTGCTCTGATGGGACAAAACTCTTGAGGATTTTTGTCAACAAATTCCTTCAGGGAAGGAATGGAAAAGGAGGCAAATCTGTCACAGTGAACAGAGGGATTTTGGGTCTTAGTTACGAATTCCAGGACAAATTCGAAGGCTAAGGACCCCAACCCCTGGTGTGTTTTACGTCACAATCTAGGCCATGGAGCTCTCCAATTCTCTTTGAGGAAGCCAAAACCACGGGGACAACTGCTTTTAAAGTCAGTTCCTGTCTGACAATCGCCGTAGTGGTTCGAATGGAGGCCGAGTGAGACTACTCAGAACAAGAGTAAGGTCCCATGCAGGAGGTTTGAGTTCTCTAGGTGAACAAGACTGCTAAAAGCTCCTGAACAACATAGAGATTTCCCAGGATGAAGTGAAGTCCATGTCTTTCAGACAGAACTAATCCCAAGGCAGCCCTGAAGCTTTTGATAGGAGACACAGAAAGACCCTTCTCTGTTCTGAGATCAGAAAGTCCACTATCTGCTGAACAGAAGTTGCGAGTGGAGAGAAACCCCGCTGACAACACCAATCACAGTACATGGCTGACAAAGATCTCCTGAGGTAGCAGGACATCTCAGCTGCTCCTCTGTCAGAAAAACCTCTGGCTTGCAAGAAATACTGGAGTCTCCAGCTGTGAAGAGATAGGGACCCTACAGACTTGTGGTACCTTTCCACATGAGGTTGGCAGAGAAGGAGGAATTTCTCTTGGAACCTCTGATAGAAGAGACAGAAGACCCGGGAACCATTCTGCTTGGGGCCACGAAGGAGCTACCAGGGCCATTCCAAGATTCCTGGGACCCATCACTCTGTTCAGGACATGACGGATCAGGCAGAAGGGAAGGAAGGTGTACAATTCTAGATTGTCTAAAGGATGCTGAAGGGCGTCCTCTGCCACAGTGAATGGATCTGGGGCCACCAAACAATAGACTCTAGCTTCTTCTTGAAGTGCATAGCAAAATGGTCTAACAGGGGTTTTACCCATGGATGAACAAAACCTGAAAAGAATTGTCTGCGTGATGGTCAACTTGACTCTAGTAAGAGAATTTTTATGAGGTATCTGTAAACAAAAAAATATCAGAATACTGACAACAGTAATGTAAAAGAATAAAAGCTACTGCATATAATTTTACTTTTTATTATAAATATATATAAGTCTGTCATCAAAAGGAGTATGCTACTAACTACAATTACAGCTACTTTTCTAATTACAATAAGTTTAAATCAATGGGACATAAACAATTTTGCATACAAAAATTTTATCCATATTTCAAATAATGTCCTTTCTCCTCTTAACCATGACCATCCTATCAATTTTGATTAAGAACTTGCATAAGAACTCGCTGACAGCAACTTGAACATTTTTTCATCATGTCAGTTCTTTCTGGTTAAATCACACAACACACAACTGTCAAACATCATAATTGTCCAGTTGCTGACATTATATTTTATCATTTTCACAAATCTGTACTCATGCTTTTAAGTAAACTTAAACTTTTAACAAAATTCTTTTGCACAGTAAAATGTCATTACAAATTCACTAAGAAACACTAACCAGGAAAAGCAGCAACAGCATCATGCTAGCAACAGGAAATCCTTAATTTTGAACTTGAATACTTCCTTCAGGATGTAATTCCAGTGTTACTACTTTGCACACAAAGTACAATGCAGCAAGACACCAGAAATTATATTATTATATCTCTCTTTTATAAATAAGTTTTCTTGTATTTTACTGTGTATATGGTGATTATTATTTCATTCAATCTCTTTAATTTTACTTTGCACTGTTCCAGTTGAATTAATATAAGTACAGGTATCAATATCTACTAACAAAGTCGTGATATGTAACACATCCAAGCATAGAATTTAATTATTATGAAGTAGATTATCCAGAAAATCATTTTCAAACTCTCATAGGGCTAGCACAAGGGATTTGTCTGTAAATAAGAGGTAACAACTAGAATAAGGAAAGGTTCAAGAAATTAGGCCTGTGAGTAGGAAGAGATGAGTAAAAGGAAGAATGCAAAGCAGTAGGAAATGCTACAAAGAACATTAAACACTAAATAAAGAGTGCCATCTATGAGGTACCAGATTAAGAATCAAGACAATGCAGCACTTCATAAAATTTACAAAAAAATAAGAACAAGTACCTGCATAAAGACAAATGTAAATGTCCCACATATGATGTACACATACAAACTAATTGATCTAAATAAACATAATTTTAAGACTAAAAGGACAAATGTACATTTTACATACTACTGTTTAACACTTGAGCTTTCCTTTAAGTTTATTTTTATCATCAGTACACCTGTTACACCTCATTGGAGAATTTAAAATACAGTAATAACAAAAAAAGACTACTTTTCATGTCCACTTAACCTTCAGTACCACTTTTGAGTTTGATCAGACACTACCTGAGAGTACTTTTTTACTTAATGTGCAATACACTAAAATTAATAAAAAACTTTTACAGACTCCTGTAACAAAGATAATGCTAATAGAATAAAACATTGCTGTACAAATTCCAGTATATATTTTATCTAACTTTTAAAAGTCCTTTGAACTCATTTTTTGTGGTGAGACTGTAAAATTAATACTCAATTAAAAATAACTGATCAAGAGTAATTTAATTTAGAAAATAGTTCATAAACTAAGAAATGTGTTAAAAACCAAAATACTAGCAAAGAAGATGCCTCAACAAATACTGGAAGAGGAAATTAAAATAAAATGAAGCAGGCCTGAACTAAACTCAGTAATTATCTAATACATAATTATGGCATAAGGAGGGAGTACAAGTAATACACTGTAAAAGAAAATTTTGCAAATCATTCAAGCTGACCTAAAGTACATCCTGAGGAAATATTTCTCTAAACCTCAAAAAAACAGATATACAATACAACAGGTGATTATTCCCCCATAATAGGTTTACAGTAATAAAATAGTCTTCCACAATACTGCAATCCTGAATGGTATGCCCCATCTGCCATCTAGCATCCATCTGAAATATCAAAATACAGGTGTTGTATATTTATATGATAAAACCACCACCTACCCAACTCATGTACGGTAATTACATTTTTATTCCAAGAGAACAGTGTTCAATGTAATATAATACATTTTATAACAATTTTTATGTTAATTTTAAAAATGAAATCTAAAATAATTAAAAGTTTTCATACAAACCTACTAAACACTAGTCTTATTCTGTGTACCAACTTTTTAAGTCCTGAAAGACAAAGACCCTACACCACATACCCAGAACATACTCTGTCACCCACAAGACATCATTCTTCCAAGCCAGCCTCAACCACAAAGAGTATGGGGAAGTGGGAGGGTACTGCAAGTTATAATTAGCCATTTGATATTTATGAGTCCAAAAATTTGTTTGTGGGAAATCATTCCTTGAGTGATTAAAGACATACAACATTGTTCTTTTACTGCTCACTGTGAATTCATTTTCATGATATATAAAATGGAAAATAACAAAAGGAAAAAGAAGAAAATAACAAGCTGCGCTTTGCCAAAAAAGTTTTGGTGATATCATTTGAGTGTCAGAATTTTAAGGGTTGAGAGTATGATGACGTCATCTGATGTCATCAGAATCTCAATGAGTTAATGTGTTTGTATTAAAACAGATGTTTTATACTACTATGCATATGGTTATAATTTCATTCAATCTCTATTACTTTACTTTGCACTGTTTCAGTTGAATTAATATAAGTACAGGTATCAATATCCACTAACAAACTCTTGATATGTAACACATCCAAGCATAAAATTTCATTATTATGAAGTAGATTATCCAGAAAATCATTTTCAAACTCTCATTGGGCTAGCACAAGGGATTTGTCTGTAAATAAGAGGTAACAACTAGAATAAGGAACGGCTCAAGAAACTGGGCATGTGAGTAGGAAGAGATGAGTAAAAGGAAGAATGCAAAGCAGCAGGAAATGCTACAAAGAATATTAAACATTAAATAAAGAGTGCTATCTATGTGGTAACAGATTAAGAAGCAAGACCATGCAGCACTTCATAAAATTTATAAAAAATAAGAACAAGTACATGTATAAAGACAAAAATAAAAGTCTCACATATGATGTACACATACAAGCTAATTGTTCTAAATAAAAATAATTTTAAGACTAAAAGGACAAATTTACATTTTACATACTATGTTTAACACTCGAGCTTTCCTTTAAGTTTGCTTTTATCATCAGTACACCTGTTACACCTCATTGGAGAATTTAAAATACAGTAATAACAAAGAAAGACTGTACTTTTCATGTCCACTTAACCTCAGTGCCACTTTTGAGTCTGATCAGACACTACCCGAGAGTACTTAATGTGTAATGCACTAAAAATAATAATCATAAACAGCCTCAATAATAGTCTAACAAGGAGGCTGGATATGAAACACTGTATGAGCAGATGCTATCTTCTTAGAGTCTAGTTGGATACAAGCATTTTAAAGCAAAGGTTGTTGCCTGAGTGTTAACTCTACTTGGGGATAGAGATGCACCTCAATCAGATGTGGATTTCTTATGATTTGCATTGCACACTGCCTGCATTAGTTCTTAGGCTCAGAGACAATGGCGTAATGATAGTTGCTGCTCAAACAGATTTATGGAAAATGGCTAAACAGGGAAGTGTCCAATCATAATGGAAATCATGATTAGCACTATTCTAAGATAAAAGACACCTTCATAATGAGCAATCTTATCTAAAGCATGAAGTTTCCAAGAGGCTACTGATAAACAAATCTCCATTTAATTTAGCAGAACCCTTTGACCCTAAGAGGTATTCTTACTAACACTTGTAACTAGTACACTCATTTCACACACACACACACACATACACATACAACACGAAACAGATATGAAGAATGTCACACTGATTTGCATATACCATTTAATTCCTGTATGTTAAACTGGTTCTGAACAACAAACTCTGGTTAGCAGGTAGTATAGTGGCTATGTTAATTTCTAAATGATTACCTAACTTGGCAAACTGATCTCACAGATACTTGGTACAGGCTAAATAAAGCCATTATAAACCTGACTCTGTTGAACAGTAACAAAAATTAAGATGAAATGAAAATGCCAGTGGTCTAACAAATATTATTTGATATAAATTGAGACCAAAAAACAACCAAGAAAAAACAAGCACTTTTACCAGCAAAATTTGGTGTTTTCTTCACTAAAAGCATTTTCACCCATAGAGCTTCAATTTTTCTAGTTTCAACTAACTTCGGCTAACAAGAGATTTGGTGTTTAGTATGTTAACAAAACCTTACATTAAGGGTTTAGTAAACATCAAGGTTTGGTAATTTATATGGAAAGGTTTAATTTTGCTTCACCTAGCTGTAAAAGAAAGTTCATCAGCAAATCTATCTTCAAGGATGACTGTTACCATAGGATACCTTTAAAATATGAAAAATTGTCTCAATAAAGCAAAAACAGCTGTTACGTGTACTTAAACTCAAAATGAAAATGTTATGTTTAGTAAACTGTAGTATACAAAAATACCAAAGCTATAACACAAGTAATACAAATCACTACTTAAAATGTCATCAACCATCAAATTATTACTTACATACTTGGTCATGTCATTTATGTATGTAAAACTCAAGTTCTGCATCTAAAAGTGGGCTGTCATACGATCTATTTCCATCAAGTCCTCTACAATATCATCTACTTTGGCTCCAATCTTCTTTGCAATCTCGATTTTTTCAGGGGCAGGCATATGAAGAAAGGACCAGATGAGCTCAGCATCCAAAACAGCTCGAGAGGGGCCTGTTATTAATTTGTACCTGTTCTGGAAGGCTCTTGCAGCCTTTGGATTTAAACCTAATTAAATAAAAAATACAATATTAAGAAGTTTTAATTCAACATGACATGATTTATAACAAGACAGAAAAAAATCATCAAATCAACAGTGAAAATTAAATGAATTAGATAAATTAAAACTTTACAAAACACATCATCCATACCTCCAATATGTGGAAGATGTTGAACCAAGAGATTGTACACCATTGAAAATCTTCGGTATGTTCTTTCACTAACAGGTAAAACATAACCAATAGAACCATCTAATGTTGCCATCATGGTTATGTGTTTTCTCTCTATGTTCTGGCCAGCCCGTTTATCACTTGATACATCTCCAACTCTACATCGAATTCTGAGGAGATAATTAAATTAATCATTCATGTGCAGTTACCTGCTTTTATTTTTATAAGATTTTCTTAAACAGCTCTCCAGAAAGAATTACTAATAAAATTCTTATGGATAGTTTTCCTATGATGTCACAGCAGATGAGCACCTAAGTTGCCGCCATGAGGAATTATGAACCATATCATGAAAAATGGCAAGCAAGGATAATTCAAAAACAGAAATTTATTACAGTGGTCCCCCCGTATTTGCGGGGGATGCATACCAGACTCCCCCCGCCCCCTGCAAATAGTTGGAACCCCTATAAAAACACTGAAAACTGCCTATTTTGTTTGTTAGAACTCAAGAAAAACCCATTAAAAATGTTTATACTTGGTTTTTTAATAGTTTTATCACAAAAAGTGCTTTTTATGATGAAATTGGTAAAAAAGAAAACCAGGAATTTCTGGATATTTCTCATAGATAAATATCGCGAATAGGTGAATTTTCAGCGAATAGGTGCATTTTCCCTGAATAATGTGGGGAAATGTTCCTGAGAGAAATCTGTGAATGTGTGAGTCCACGAACCCGGAGAACACGAATACGGGGGGTCCACTGTACATTGAGCCTCTGGAGCCTGCAGTTGTGAAAGATATACTGTATGTATACTGCTATACAAATAAACTTAAACTTGTAAATAACAATGACCCATACAAGGTGACACCTGAACAATGGATTTCCGATGTGGATTTGCTACCTGCAATTACATATCCAAATATTGTGAACTAAATTTGGTTGATAATGTAAGCCACTACATACATATTTGGCCAGGTCAAGGCCTACAAGTCTCTGGAAGCTTACAATTATTTTGTATCTGGCTGGGTGAAGGATCTTAATGCATCGGAGTGAGTTTACCAATGTAAACAAAGGGATAATTGCCTTTGTACACTTTGAGATGCGATTAATATATATCCCTCCATAGATTTAAGTGGTGAATGTGATTTTGAACATATGAAATATATTGTAGTTCAAGTGAATGTTGATATTGAAGAAATCGAATAGGTGAAATGTTGCAGAAATAAGGCTTTTTATGTGAAGGACACCAAGCGTATACTCTTTGGTGACACTTTTAGAGACTGATGTCATGGGATTTTCCACATCTTTTTTTAAACTTTAATTTCTTGTCCTTGTGTGCATTTGGGATCTCATGGTCAATTGTTTTAAAGTTGATTTCCTTTTGTAAGTTGTCCACTGGCATGAGTCTGCCTTTCAGTTCATGTATAGCATTGTTAAATTTATATAGTTTAATTTCAGGCCGGATCATCATAGTCCCACCCAATCCAGGGATACAGATATTTAATATCAATTTTAACAAAAACATAGTTCACTATCCACTACTTCAAATTACACTAAAAATTAATAACACTCATCACTCTGGAAGTGATCTGAGCAGATTTTTGTCTCTTGATGGCTGAAAATTTGCCATTTATCCTGGAAATCTATGGTGCTCTCCTTCTTTCACTAATCTCTTGAGTTTTATCTCCTTGATTTCTCATTACAGCGGGAACTGAGTAATACGATTTGCTGTCTCTGTTTGACCTATTGTGGCACCCAAAAATACTGCAAGTGTTAATTTAAAGGATTAATAGGTACAATATCATTGCACGTTTCCAAATAAACCGTTCTTATCATGTTGCAGTTGTAACCTTTGTTCAACAAACCTATCCTACAACATAGCCAACTTCTGTGTTTACATCCGGGCCTCATCCCAGATAAAAAACTATCAGTACTGTATGATACCAGAATATTTTTTAATTACTATCTTTAACTGAGATACTCATGAATCGAGATACTTATGAAGCATTCTAGTATATGATTATGAAATACTACTACAGTATCGATCTAAAACTAATCAATACAGGTTACGACTGTAGAGCTGCCACTGATACACATTTTTTATAAGAATAAAAATTAACTAGATATTAATATCACAATCAGACAAAATTTCATGTTTTGATTAGTCAATGAAATGTTTTGCATCCATGATTCCAATACTACACAAAATGTTATATATTTTTTACAAATAACTGTGTTGACATCACTGCCATTGACTCCTACATGCTGATTAATTCTGTGCATGGGAAAATATTACACTTCGAATAAAATAACATGATCAATTCACCATCTTAATGCCATGATTCCATGTATAGGTATCCTTTGCAAGAAAATAATGACAGTACTGTAATGCATGAACTGTGATTCAGCAGTACATATTATGATTTACTTTGCTATGCTGCTTAATATCCTAAAATAACTGTTTCAATAAGGAATGTTATAATGGAAATGAATGCATTCTAATTAATATGACAAATTTTCTAAGACAATTTGTATTTTTCATAGCTACAAACCTGAGGTCTTAAAAATAGGATAATTTCTAGCCCCTAGCTGGCGGTTAAATCGCAGATGAAAGGAAGGAATCTTGTGAGATCTGGTGGCAATGCATGCATATATTGGGTAAAGAGTGGTCAAGGACCATGCACCTATGCCACCGAGTCAGTCTTTCCCAACTCGGGATGTTTTAGCAGACAGAGGGGAGGCTAGAGGTGGGCAGTATAATGTTAAGACCTCAGGTTTGTAGCTATGAAAAATACAAATTGTCTTAGAAAATTTGTAATTTGTTCATACGTGAACAAAGCTTTGGTCTTAACAATAGGTTAGCCTCATACTTGGAGGGAGGTACGAGACATGCTAAACTGGCTGGGGGCCTACCCACCAGTCCAGCTCCAGAAGAAATAACTTCCAGAGAGGGACTGAAGCCTGTGAGAAGCTAGATAAACTGAAATCTAACTACCCAAACACTGAGTGATGTACAATGATATATCGGAGAATCATTGTATAGGGAAACAAAGAGAAACTTTGACCGTCCAATAACAAACCAACACACCAGGGTTTGTTATCGCTCCGAACTACCCCCTTGCCAAGGAGTGGAGCATATGCTACTGAACAGAGAGTTGGATATTTGTATACCAAGCAACCACACTATCAGTATGACTACCTTACTCACCTGTATCAGACCAGTCCAGCGAATGACATGTCTATTCCTTTACTCGCCTGAAGGAAGAAGGAAAGGTACAAGAGACAGAAAGAGACCAGCCAACTCTCTCATTCTCTCATCCACACAATCATCTTAGTTAAGATACAAAAGTGCCCTGTTAAGGGCAACTATGAGTTACGCAACCTGTTAGGCAGCCACCACAGGACCCAGGGAAAACATGTCTGTAGATCTGTGGGCAACATCCTTAAGATAGAAAGAGGTGAACGTGGACTGGTGTAACCAAGTACCAGCGCTCAGACTCTATGTACAGCCAAGTTCTTTTTCAAAGCCAGAGAGGGACCAATACCCCTAACATCAATGCAGAGCCCAGATGGGACACAACAGCTCTTGAGCATCACCACCCACAAAATCATTCAGTGATGGAATGGAAAATGAAGTGAACCTATCATCGTGCACAGAGGGATTTTGGGTCTTGGCCACAACTTCTAGGACAAATTCGAAGGACACTGACCCCCAACCCCTGGTGTGCTTCACATCGTAGCTCAGACCGTGGAGCTCTCCTACCCTCTTCGAAGATCCCAAGGCCAGGAGGAAAAGTGTCTTGAGCGTCAAGTTCCTGTCAGATGAGCAACACAAAGGCTCATATGGACCCTTAGTGAAGCTCTTGAGAACCAAGGAAACAACCCACGTCAAAGGCTTGAGCTCCCTAGGAGAACTTGACTGCTCAAACCCCTTAACTAGCAAGGAAAAGTTCCCAGGATGAGGAGATGTCGATACCTCTAAGGCGTAACAATAACTCAGGGCCGCACTGTAGCCACTAATGGCAGAAACGGACAAACGTTTCTCATCTCTGAGAAATAGAAGTTGCAAGTGGAGAAAAACCCCGTTTACAACACCAATCAAAACAGATCGTCCATAGCCTTGGTAAACCACAGAGGTTGACCTTCTGAGACTGCTGGACATATGCCCTACTGTTCTCTGAGAAAAGCCTCTCTCTCGGAGGAGATACTTGATAGCCTCCAACCATGAAGAGACAGGGATTCTACTGACTGGTGGAACCTTTCTGCATGCGGCTGTCACAGGAGATGCCACCAAGGAGGAATTTCCTTGGAACTTCCAACAACAACTACAGCAGATCTGGAAACCATTCTGCCTGAGGCCACAGAGGGGCTACCAAAGTCATCCTGAGAATCTACGAACTCATCAGTCTGTTCAGAACCTGAAGGATCAAACAAAACAGAGGGAAGGCATACACCTCCAGGTTGTCCCAAGGATGTTGTAACCCATCCTCTGCTAACGCCAAAGAATCTGGAACCACTGAACAGAATATCTCCAGTTTCCTGTTGAATTGAGTTGCAAAAAGGTCCAGCATGGGTCTCCCCCAAATCTGGAAAAGCTTGTCTGCCACAACTTGATGAAGGAACCACTCTGTGCCTAGGATCTGATCCCGGCGACTGAGTTTGTCTGCTACCACGTTCCGTTTCCCTGGGATATACCTGGCTGAGAGCTCTACTGAATACCTGGCCGCCCACTAGTGAACCTCGATGGTCAAGGCATGAAGTTGACGTAAAACCAGACCTCCCTGCTTGTTCACACAGGTGACCATCGTGGTGTTGTCCGACATGAAAATGACAGAATGACCCTCAACTTTCTCCCGAAACTCCTTCAGACCCAGGAAGGCTGCCTTCAACTGCCAGACACTGATAAGCTGCTGTTTGTCCTTCAAACTCCAAATGCCTGAGGCAATGAGGCCGCCTAAATGAGCCCCCAACCTGCGAGGGAGGCGTCTGAAAACAGAATCAAGTCCGGTGGTAGAGAACGCAGGACACCCTTCAAAAGATTTCGGTCATTCAACCACCAACGAAGGTCTTCTCTTACTTCCAGAGACAGAAGAACCTCTAACAGGGTGAGTCCTCACCGGAGACCAGAATTCCCCCAGTCTCCATTGTAGAGACCGAAGCTGAAGACACCCATGAGGGACCAGCTTCTCTAGGGAAGACAAAACTCCCAGAACCTGCCACTGATGAGCTGACTGATGTGGTTCTGAGAGGAAGTCGCGTGCCACCACTCACAACTTCTGTAATCTCTGATCTGATGGGAAAACTCTTGCAACCGCCCTATCAATGACCATGCCCAGGTAGAGAATCCTTGACTGGGTACAAGGTTTGACTCTTCGTGGTTAAGCACAATGCCCAATTCCAGACAAAACCGAATCAGACGATCTCTATCCTGCAGCAGCTTTTCCCTGGAACCTGCCAAGACCAACCAATCGTCGAGGCACCTCAGTAAACGGATCCCCTGAGCATGGGCCCAACTTGATACGAGAGAGAAGACCCTTGTGAACACTTGAGGGGCTGTGGTCAGCCCGAAGCACAGGACTTTGAACTCGAAGACCTTGTCTCCGAGAGAGAAGCGAAGGAACTCCCTGGACCTCGGATGAATAGGGATCTGGAAGTATTAGTCCCTCAAGTCATCGACAGCATGAAGTTGCCTTCCCTTACAGCTGCCAACACTGAACGCGGGTCTCCATCTTGAGCCGTGTCTTCCTGATGAAGTGATTCAAGGTGGATAAGTTGATCACAGGTCTCCAACCTCCCGACTCCTTGGGCACCAAGAAGATGTGACTGTAAAACCCCGGAGACAGACGCACCAGTTCCTCTATCGCATCCTTGTCCAGCATCTTCTGCACTTCTCCTGAAGAGCCAAGAACTTCAGAGAATCTGGAGGATACCCTTTGAGCTGCGGCTTGTCCAAGAGAGGAGGCGGAAGGATACCCTTTGAGCTGCGGCTTGTCCAGGAGAGGAGGAGGGAAGTCGAATGGCAGTAGGTACCCCACCGGAAAGACATCTACCACCCACTTCATGCCCCACAACTCAGCCACTTGGCCCAATGGCCTACCAAGCAACCCCCAACCCATGGCACAGGAGAGGGAGAGGCGTCAACCTACCAAAAGCGCCCTTTACCTCCAGGTGACGATCTTCGTGACTGCTGCTGGGCAAGGGAAGGAGGAGGAGCTGGACGCCTCAGAGGACAAGACTCTGACTTAGACACAGCTTGGTGCACCAGTTCTTGGTGTTGGCCTGGCGCCGGTCTATCGCATCCTCCAGCTCAGTCTGAGGGAACAAAAATGAGACCCAACAGATCCCCATTCCTCGACGCCAGCAAGGATTCAGGGTCAACTGATCTTTCCATCCTGGATAAAGCCGCATCTCTTCTAATCAGGAGAAGGTTAGTCCACAAATTAACATTATGGAGAGCCATGAAACATCTTGCCTCAGGACTGCAACAAACTGGTAAGAGAGGATACAGTCACCAACCCTACTCAGGATCTGTCAGAAGCTACCTTGGCAATGATCATAGACCAGAAGTCCAGCCAAGAAACCGTCTGCAACATGGAAGCTGCCAAAGATTCCAATGCTTAGGCATCTTGTGGAGACAACGATGGAGCCACTGACCTCACCTGCTCCAAAGTCCATCCCAGCTTCAGACGAATGACGTCCGGGTTAAGATGACGCGACATAAAAAAGGCAGAGTTCATAGCATAGTACTTCCTATACCTCATGAGAAGCAGGGGTAGCAGCTTGGGAGAGCCCCTAGCGCAAAGCGAACCATCCCGATCTGAAGAAGAGGCGTTAACCTTATGCAAGACCGACTGGATGTGTCCCAACGAGGGAAGTTGAAACAAAGACTTGGGATCCTGCGTAGCTCCCAGTAAGGCTTCCAAGCAGGAAGGAGTGTAAGACGACCAAGCCTGAGTCCTACTCTCCAAATTGATGAAACCACGAAAGAGATTGACGACTTCTGAAAAAGGAAGACAAAACACTTGCGTGTCTCCCTCCTCCTGCTTCAGCAATGGAGACTGACGACGAGAAGGGTGTGCAGTCCATCTAAAACCCCCTTCCTCGTTCAAAATAACAGAAGAACCAGCAGCCAAAAAGCCCGAAACACCAACTAACCTGTGTGGCCGTGAATAGGCATGGGCGTGGCAGACATATGAACGTGAGCTGGGGAGGAATCTCGAACACTCGAGAACGAATGAGAATCCCTCGGAGTCGAACTCTTGGAAGAACCAGGGAGAGGGGCAGGCAAAGACTCCTGCTGCACCAACTCCGCGCTCACAACCTTCGACCTCTTGACAGGCGCCCTGACATCCTTATATCGATGGATAAACCCTGGAGAAGAAGAAGTGGGAGTGCCTGCAACATGTGCATGGACAGGGGAGGTTGCAACACGCTCATGACTTGATGCAGAGGGTGAAGCAGCCACTGCACAAGAAGATATACTGACACTCTCCGAAACCCCAACACTCTCAGGAACACGGGCTTGTTGTTCCTCACTTGCAGGCGAAAAAAGGGCACAGTCCTTAGCCTTCCAACACTTGATACGCCAACACGGCGGAGATGGGGGAGAAGGAGAAGAAGACAGCACAGGCTCCTTACACAATCTCTTCGCAGGAGGCGGGGGCGATGCGACACGCTTGCTTCCAGTCCTCCCAGCCGACATGGCAGCCAACTCATCTACCAAAACAGAGTCCAATCTCTTAAGAACTGCTTGGCATAAAACCTCAGATGGATCAGCAAGAGAAGGCTCCAACGACATGGAAGGGAGATTCAGCAAACTGGATGGCAGATATGATGTCATGGCAGTGAACGATGACGACACAGATGAGCAAGGCAGCGCAGTGGAGGCGACTGAGAGTGACGTCATCGTCATAAGCGGTGATGATGTCACGGCGGGCCCTCGATCCAAATGGGAAGCAGACGCCACTGGTGGAGGGATATAAAATGGTTGACCCCGTGACGTTACTAGCGGGGCTGACGCCACGGCTTCCCTCTGACTCAAAGAAGCAGCAACTGTCGCTGGCGGAGCAATATAATATGGATGACCTTGGCTACCCACGAAGATGAGGGCAGGAGGAGGGGGGAGGGCCTGACAGCATGAGGAGGGGGGGGGGGGGTAGCCAACATGCATGAAATGCAGCAGCAAACCCTCCAAGGACGGAGAACCCCGTAGCTCCATGGTCTTCCAAAGCGCCGCCATCTTGGACGCCTCCGACAGTAAAAACACGGAAGACAATTATGAAAAAGCCTCCTCCCTCTCGGGAATCAAATTAACTCCCGAAGAAGGAGGGGCGACATACAAAAATCAGCCTGAGGGCCTCCCGATACTTCCAACGATGAATCGATGGAAGAAAAGGAAGAGGACAAAGGCACAAGAGTACTATGGGGTGTGATCGGAGCAGGAGACGAAGCATCGGGAAGAAGAGATGAAAAAACTCCCACGAAGGGAGAGAAGAAATCCTACAATGTTCCCTCTTGCTATAAAACAACTTCCACTGCTCTTTAGGCCATACATGGCATTCCGTACAAGGATTCGTTAATGTATAAACATAGAGTGACATCTACTGCAAGAGATGTGGGGGGGTCACAGCCAAAGCCAAAAACTAGAACACGGAGAACCTATAGCTCTGGGGCACAGACGATGCCGAGGCCAAGAAGGAGCAGAAGAAGCCATAATAACAGCACACACACACACACTAAACACAATCGAAACAGACAATGAACCGGGTAAAGGCTGAGAGAGGTCAATGTTATGATCTCTCGCACAGGTGGTTAAGAAAAGACTGACGCGGTGGCATAGGTGCGTAGTCCTTGACCACTCTTTACCTGATATATGCACGCATTGCCAGATCTCACAAGATGCCTTGCTTTCATCTGCGATTTAACCGGATCCAGCTAGGCGGTAAAAATGATCCTATTGTTAAGACCGAAGGTTTGTTTCCCTATGAACAATAGTAGTTTATAAATTATGGATACAAACATTAATCTAACAGTCTATATGGTACATTATTCAACATTACCATAAAGGAAGCAATTAAAAATACTATAATCCCTCAAAATATCCAGATTAATAATGGGTCTGACCTTTTAAGTTATAACATGCTAGCCAAAGATATAATCATAAGTCAAAATATCTTTTTCACCTGGTTACCTTTAAATGCTTTAACCCTTAGGAGTCAGGGTAATAAATCAATATGCAGCACTCCAGGCCAGCAAAACTTTGAGGTCGGCTAATCTAAGAAAAAACACATCAGTGGAAAGAGGAAGATATGCAAATGCACATGGTGTAAGAAAAAATTCTACAAAATTTTCCGTACCTTCCGCGAGAAGTTGAAAATGACTATTTACAACCAATTGTGGGGCCTCTTACAAAACAATCATAAATTTTACGAAGTTATGCATGATTTTTCTAAAAAATAAATTTATAACATTTTGTAAAATTATAATTACAGCTCACACTATATCAAAAGAGAAAAAATAAAATTAGTTACAAATTCTGAGCATATTTCTTGTAAAACATTTAGTAAGTAAATTTACCAAGAACGAAGATGCAGTAACTTTTTGGGATTATATATGTTTTTTCTAATATTTCTTTGCACTTTTCTCTGCAAAATTACTTTTATAACTGACAAACTATATAAAAGATATGAACCAAAACCAACAGCCACCCCTTGGTATATTTATAAGCAAATTCACAAAAAGGAGTCATGTAAGACAGAAAGGAAGTACATCCTCCCCTGAAGTCAAGATCAAAACTAAGCCCTGAGCTGCTGAGTCTCATCTTAGCCAGTCTAAAAGTTGCCATTAATGAATTAATGGGCTACAGAAGGAATGGCATCTCTTTCCCAACTGATTCCCCCAGATCGATGGCGCGTAATACTGTTACTCACCATGAGTGAATCTGTTGTCCACCCAAACCCTGTTATTGCTACTCATGTGAGCATATCCATCCATTAAGGGTTAATAGAAAAGTTGGGCAGTAAGTTTTCACTCAAAAGTAAAGTAAGAAAAATATAGCCCTTACTGTGAGACCCAGTTTCTATTAATTGCTATTCTTCTCAGTCTCTTACACAACCCCTGAGTAGACTCTATGATAATTTGCTCTTTCCTGTTCAAGTGCATTTTAACTAAATATTTCAACTACACAAGTATTTTACCCTATTCTATCAAGTTTTAAATGAGTATGACAACTATTAGATAAATACTTACAGGTTTTAGAGCTTACATAAAAAATTCTAAGGTAAACCATGAAAATAAGTTTGTTTGTATACTAAGTACAAGCAGTCCATGCTTATTGGTGGCATCTGTTAACAGCGTTTTGGTTTTATGGCGCTTGGCTGACAATGTGTTAACCATATTTTCGGTGATTGTAAGTAGTTTATTGGCGTCGGTAGGTGGTTTATTGGCACCAGTAAGTAGTTTATCGGCGCCAATTGGCACTTAAAGCGTCGTAAACGCTACATATTTACTACTGTACTGTTGTGATTATTGGGTTAATGATGATTTTTGGTCGTCAGCGCTCAGCTGGGAACGGAACTCCTGCCATTGACTGGGGACTGCCTGTACTGTAAATAAGAAATCAGTACCCAGCAAGTAGGGTGAGGGAAGGAGAGGAAGGGATGCTTAGGCTAACTGACTTTGCTTTTTTACTGTTTGCTGACAGATTTGCATGGGGTCTCATTTATTTTTTGTTTGGCAATAGGGTAGTATCTCACCTTAACAGATGATTTGGGGAATTGGATTTCTGATAAATAAAAAAGTCTGTAAAGTACAAAACACTGTTCAATAGTGAACAGCAATTCCACATAGTTCCTAATAAACTAATCTGTACTTTACAGTTAGCACTCAAGAGATAAACTTTACAATGTACCACATCTAAAATGGTAGTACAGGCGGCCCTCGGTTAGTGGCAGGGGCCCCGTTCCTGGCCGCTGACACTAAGCGATTTTAAAGCCCACGGCCGCCGCACACCTTCTTTTCGAAATTCTAGACCAGTTAACAGCGCCCTGACCAGTTAAATGGCACTGTAATCCCGCAATGGCGCAATATAAGTAAAATTATATTTATGCAGTATAGATCTACACAATTTACTGTACAGTACATTATAGTATTATAAATATTGTAAAGTGAAAAAAGCCTAGATTTAATCCTTTGGGTGTTTAGGGTATGTAAAGATATAATAAGGTTTTATAGGTACAGTGTACAGGTAGCTGTAGTGTTCAAGTTACGATAATTCGTCTTAAGATAATCCAATTTTATGAGACCAAATTACAACAGCCTAATTTTATCCCATCTTCTAGTTACATAAGTTCAAAAACAGCAAAAGAGAATTATGAAAGTATGGTTTTAATGTTATACTCGTTGCGTAAACGTATCAGCCATGAACAACCGAACGGGAAACGACTTTTTTTTTTCTAAGTACAACCGAATTCGATAACATCTGTTTGGCTTGTATTTCAATCATTGTACTATAGTAAACTATTACCATAGTTGTTATAAATGACGTTGTGTAGAATAGAACTGAGATATCTTAATGTAATAACTTTATTCCCTATAGATCAAAGATCAATCGGGAAATATACTGTTAAATTTAAACCTAGTTATAACTGAAGCTGTTCAAGCTGCTAATGACTATTATCGTGCATCGACAACAAGGATAAAACTCCAGTAAACATATGCCATCAAACACAACCGTAGATAAAATTGAGATAAAATAGTTTTAATCAAAACTACTGTGCTGAAAGAACACATTTAATGTTGGTTTCACGCTGATATAAGATAAATAACGTAAAGTTTGTATTACGATGATATAAAGGAAAATTGTGAACGGAATCATGTAATTTTTTTACGCAATAAACATGCCGCCAACGTAACATGTTCACGAAAAAAAATGAGTTCAAAATCACAACGAGACATTCAATTCATATTTCTACCTAAAAATACGTTGTATAAGGAAAAATAGCCTTGTCTCATATAATTCAAGTATCTAGATATTTGTTTATGCTAACTAGAAGCAAGAAAATTTGCTCAGAATTGCGTTAAATAAGGTGAAACAAACTCGTATTCGCCATCAGCTGATTTGAAACCAAAACATTGGCCGCTCCGCGGAATACTGGCTTAGATTTGCCGTAGTATTTTATAATAGTACAATAATATGAGAATACATACAATATTATTGGATACAGTGAAGTAATGTAAAACTTTTTAAAGGATTTATGGAAAAGATGCATAATTAATAAAATACCACCATGCATTTTTCGGAACAGTGGTGGACAAGAACGAACATAAAAAACATCCTCTGACAACGTGGAGGGTAGTTACAAAAACTGCCTTAATTTATATCATATTTATGTACAAAAATAAAAATACCCTAAACGTAATATATTTTCATTCACATTTTAAACATAAAAGCATGAACATTTATAAAATCGACACATCGATCGCTAAATTTGCGCTCTTTTTAACTCGATATTTTTGAAAGAGCGGCAGATGGCGGCTTAAAAGAATAAACATGAAAAAACATCGTATTTGATAACGTGAAGGGCAGTTTCAAAAAGCTGCCTTAGTATCATATTTCTGCACAGAAATAAAATACCCTATACGTAATACATTTCCATACACATTTTAAACATAAAAGCATGAACATTTATAAAATAGACACATCGATCGCTGAATTTGCACTTTTTTTAACTCTATATTTTCGGGAGAGCGGCAGATGGCGGCTTACAAG
>NC_087201.1:110132591-110171700 GCF_015104395.2 Macrobrachium nipponense
TGGCGGCTTACAAGAATGAACATGAAAAATGTTATTGTTATTATACAATTAAGTTTGTTCAATACTTACCTGGCAGATATATATATAGCTGTATTTTCTGACGTCCAACAGAAATTTCAAAACTCGCGGCACACGCAGTGGCGGGCCAGGTGGTAGTACCCATTCCCGCCGCTGGGAGGCGGATATCAGGAACCATTCCCATTTTCTATTCATATTTTTATCAATGCCTCTGTCTCCTGAGGGGAGGAGGGCGGGCACTTTAATTATATATATCTGCCAGGTAAGTATGAACAAACTTAATTGTATAATAACAATAACATTTTGTTCATGCCACTTACCTGACAGATATATATATAGCTGAATCCCACCTTCGGATGGTGGGAGAGACAGAATAGGATTTTTTAGGAAACTTAAATTAAGTAGATGATATACATCTTGGTTCCTCACCTGTTTGCAAAGTAGACTATGTGATTACTGTCACGTAAGGCTGCTTTTGCTTAAAACAGAGTTGCCAGCCAGGTGGAGACCTGTAGTGCTGGTGCGCTCTGGATGATCTGTCAACGGTGTGCGAGACCTCAACGTGACAAGACCATCGAGGCCCCATACCAAATGAGGGCAACGAAGCAACTGACCACCACCTGACCAACTATTCACAAAAACCCCTTAAAACTAACTAAAGGATGGGAGATCTTCACATAAGACTCACCACAACCTTAAAACACACAACTAACCTAATCCTAACTAAGGGATAGGGAAAGAGCTACTTCCGGACCCCAATACTGTGTCCGCAGAAACGTATGGCCCCAGTGCATTACAATCGTCATAAATCGTTCTCACATCCCTTAGGTAATGTGAGGCGAAGACGGAGTTACTCCTCCAAAAGGTGCAATCAAGGATGTCCTTGATTGACATGTTCTTTTGGAAGGCAAGAGAGGTAGCGACGGCTCGAACTTCGTGCGCTTTTACTCGGAAGAGGCTCAAATCAGTCTTCTGGAAAGATGAATGAGCCTCCCGAATGATGTCCCTTAGAAAGAAAGCAACAGCATTCTTCGATAAAGGTAACTCTGGTCTCTTCACAGAGCACCAGAGATTACCTGAGGGACCTCTTACCTCTTTCGTTCTATGCGTAGAACTTGAGAGCCCTGACCGGGCACAGGACTCTCTCTGGTTCTTGGCCCACCAGACTTGACATACCCTTGATCTCGAAAGTCTTCGGCAAGGGTTCGAAGGATTTTCATTCTTCGCCAAGAAAGTTGGGTTCAACGAGCAGACAGCATTGTCCCCTTTGAATCCCATTAACTTGCTAAACGCTTGAATTTCACTAACTCTCTTAGCCGTCGCAAGAGAAGTTAGGAAAAGAGCCTTCCTTGTCAGGTTTCGAAGAGACGCTGCCTGAAGCGGTTCGAAAGGGCTTTGACATAAGGAATTTAAGGACTACGTCAAGGTTCCATAGATGGAGGTCTCATTTGAGGAACCTTCGAGGTCTCGAAAGACTTTAAAAGGTCATGAATGTCCTTGTTGTCAGACAGGTCGAGGCCTCTGTGCCTAAAAACCGCTGACAACATGCTTTTATATCCCTTGATGGTAGGGACAGCTAATTTCTGCACACTCCTGAGGAAGAGCAGAAAATCATCTATTTGGTTCCAGAGGTCGAGGAAGAGGAAACTCCCTCCTTTTTACACCATGCCCTGAAGGAAGCCCACTTCGATTGGTAAACAGCTGTGGAAGCACGTCTTGCATGTGCGATTGCTCTCGCAGCTGCTTTCGAAAAACCTCTCGCTCTGGCCAACTTTTCGATAGTCTGAACGCAGTCAGACCCAGAGCGGAGAGGTTTTGGTGAAACCTTTCGAAGTGAGGCTGTTTGAGTAGATCTTTCCTCCAGGGCAATGTCCTTGGAAAGTCTACAAGGAAAGACATGACCTCTGTGAACCATTCTCTCGCTGGCCACATCGGAGCGATCAGGGTTAACCTCATCCCTTCCGAGGCCGCAAACTTCCTCATGACTTCCCCCAAAATCTTGAATGGTGGGAAGGCGTACAAGTCTAGGCCCGTCCAATTCCAAAGCAAAGCGTCTACCGCGATTGCTTCTGGATCCAGGACCGGGGAGCAGTAAAGAGGAAGTCTCTTGGTCCTTGATGTCGCGAATAAGTCGACCAGTGGACGTCCCCCCACAACGTCCACAGGTCTCGACAAACGTCTTCGTTCAAGGTCCATTCCGTCGGTAGGACTTGTTCCCGACGGCTGAGAAGATCTGCCCTGACGTTTTGCACTCCTGCAATGAATCTTGTCAGGATAGTCACATTTTTTCTCTTTGCCCACAGCAGAATCTCTCTCGCTAGGGAAAAAACAACGTTCTGGAGTGTGTTCCTCCCTGGTTTTTTAAATAAGCGAGTGCTGTGGTATTGTCCGAGTTTATCTGAACAATCTTGTTCTCCAAACTCCTTTCGAAGAACTGCAGGGACAGAAATACTGCTGCCAGTTCTTTGACATTTATATGCCAGGCTACCTGTTCCCCTCTCCAGGAGCCTGACACTTCCTTCCCTCCTAGTGTTGCTCCCCATCCCGTGATGGAAGCGTCTGAAAACAAACACTAGGTCAGGGCTCAGAAGATTGGGAACGCCCTCCTGAAGCTTCTGAGCGTCCAACCACCATCTTAGATGGTTCTTGATCGGAAGCAATATTCTCAATATGGCATTGAGATCGTCCTTGGCCTTCCACTCGTCCGCAAGGAAAAATTGGAGAGGCCTGATGTGCAGTCTTCCCAAGGAAACAAAACCTTTCTAGCGAGGAAATGGTCCCCAGCAGACTCATCCATTCCCTCGCCGAGCAAGTCTCTTTCCTAGAAAGGCTGAGATCTTTTCTAAGCTAGAGCCGCTGACGTTCCTGGGACGGAAACGCTCGAAAAGCCACTGAATCCATCTGAATCCCCAGATACACGATGGACTGTGTTGGGGTCAGATGCGACTTTTCGAGGTTGACCAGAAGTCCCAGGGACTTCGCTAGGGCTAAAGTGAACTGCAAGTCCTTCAGACACTTCTCTCTCGACGACGCTCTGATCAGCCAGTCGTCGAGGTACAGGGAAACTCTTATTCCCGAAGAGTGTAGCCACCTCGCTACGTTCTTCATTACTACTGTGAACACCATTGGAGCCGTGGTCAGTCCGAAACACATAGCTCTGAACTGCCACACTTTTTTGTCTAAGACAAACCTTAGATACTTTCTTGAAAGAGGGTGGATCGGGATGTGAAAGTACGCGTCCTGCAAGTCTAAGGAGACCATCCAAGTCGCCGGTCTCAAGGCTCCCAGAACAGAATGAGGCGTCTCCATCGTGAATTTGGTCTTTTCCACGAAAAGATTGAGCCTGCTTACATCTAGAACTGGACGCCAACCTGACGACTGCTTCGGTACTAGGAAGATCCTGTTGTAAAAACCTGGAGACCCCAGGTCCGCGACTTGTTCCACCGCTCTTTTGTCAATCATCTGCTGAAGGAGATCGAATAAAAACTTTCTTCTTTTCTCCCTGATAGGATGGAGAAAGGTCTCTGGGAGTCGTAGAAAGAGGAGGAAGATCTAAAAAGGGGATCTTGTACCCCTGCTCCACGATCTTGAGGGACCAAGAGTCCGTGTCTCTCTTTCTCCACGCTCCCCGCAAAAAACTTCAGTCTGGCTCCGACTGGTGTCTGAAGGACATGCTTCTCACTTGGAAGGCTTCCTCGTGAAAACCCTCTCCCTCGAGGAGCTGCTCTCGAGGGGGAGCCCCACGAAAGGGCTTAACTTTCTTCGGCGGTCGAACCGCAGCTGAAGAGGTTGAAGGTACGGCTGACCGTCTTGTAGACTGGGCCAAAAGTCCTGAGTTGCCTTCTCTTGCAAACTGTTCGTCAGGTCCTTTACTAAAAGTCTGGGGAAGAGATGGTTCGAAAGAGGCGAAACAGCAAATCCGCTTTCTGAGCTGGAGTTACCGAACGAGCTGTGAAGTTGCACAGCAAAGCTCTCTTTTTTAATAAAGCCGTTCCAAAATGAGATACGATCTCCTCCGAACCATCCCTGACGGCTTTGTCCATACATGCTAACACGCTGGACAGCTCCCCCAGACTGAGAGATTCTGGGCTTCTCGCTTGCAGATCCAGAACTCCCAAACACCAGTCAAGGAAGTTGAACACTTCCAGCGTCCTGAGCAGACCCTTCAAATGATGGTCAGTCTCCGAAGAGGTCCAGGTTACTTTAGCAGAGGGTAAAAGCGACCTCCTCTGCAAATCCACTAGGCTGGAGAAATCTCCTTGAGCCGAAGAAGGGATACGAACTCCTACTTCATCTTTGGTTCTATACCAAATGCCCCCTTTTCCGCTAAGTCTAGCTGGCGGCAAGGCGAAGGTCGTCTTGCCTTGATCTCTCCTTCGTATCATCCAATCTTGGAGTTTCTTAAAGGCACGTTTCGTGGAGAGAGAAGTTTTCATCTCTACAAACTCCGGGGTTTTTCCAGTTTTAGATGAAGAAAACTGCGAAGGAGGAGACTTGGGAGCTGCGGGCTGAAACTTGTCTTCAAAAGAAGAACGCAAGAGTCGCACGAGGACTTTATAGTCCGAGATTGAAGGGGCCGCAGAAGGTTCCTCTTCAACCGATTCAGCCGAACTACTTAGCTCTCCTTCTCTCTAAACGGAAGAGGAGACCGTCTGTCCGGAGAGGGCGTCCTAATGTCGGGTCTTGGCTTGATCAAAGGACCCCTATCCTTGCTAGAGGCAGCCTTATTTCGGCTGTCTTCTCTATGACGCTTACTACTCGATGAAGGTAGAGCGTCCTGACGAGGACGAGCGTCCTTAGCGCCATCCGCGGCAGTCTCACTTGCCAGAGAAGCGTCCTTACGTTTCTCAAACGAAAGGGAAGACCTTTTCGCTGGAATACGTGCCTGTGCGCGTAAACTAGCGTCTGGGGGTACGACTTCTTGGTCGGAATCCCCAAAAACGTCTTGAAAAGAGCCCTGAACGTCCTGGCGAGCTTCCTGCCAAGCGTCCTGGCTAGCGTCCTGCCAGACGTCCTGCCGAGCGTCCTGTCTAGCGTCCTGGCGAGCGTCCTGACGAACGTCCTGCCTAGCGTCCTGCCAAGCGTCCTGACGAGCGTCCTGACAAGCGTCCTGACGAGCGTCCTGCCGAACGTCCTGCCAAGCGTCCCGCCTAGCGTCCTGACGAGCGTCCTGTCGAACGTCGTGCAGAGCGTCCTCCTCAAAAGCGTCCTGACGTAACGTCCTTCTAGAGGACGAACGAGATCGGCGAATCGCCGAAGGAGAAGCGATCGGCGAACGAGACGAAGTAGGTGAAGGAGAAGGAGACTGCTTAGTCCTCTTGACAGGCAGTCTAAGGTCCTTCCTCCGCTTAGGCTCGACTGCTGCTGGGGCGAGTCCTCTGAGCCATAAGCGAGGATAGCTGGTCCTGAAGGGACAAAAGAATGTTCTTCGTCGGGGAAGAATGAACAGAGGAAGCAGGACTGATCCTGTGAGAAGACAGGGCGAGGGGACGCCTCCTTCCTTCTCACAGGTACAGCTACTGCTTCTCAGGTATACGCGCCTGTGCACGGCAACCCAGCGTCCTCATCGGAGGAGATCTTACCTCTTTTCTGAGGCGGAAAGCGTCATACGCGTCCTCCGACGAAAGTGGCGAAAGAGGACGTGAAGCGTCCTCCGCACGAGATCTCTCCGAGCGCTCCACCCCTTGCGCGGGGAGGAGGCGCTTCGGAGGACGAAAGCACTCTTTCAGGACGCGCGCTCGTGCGCGTCCTTGGCAGCCTGGGACTTTGCTACAAGGCCTGCCAAAGGGACGCCAGATCGGTGGGAAGCCCCCGTAACCCTCTTGCGGCTTTCGACATACCTACTCCCTGGGTCTTGGGAGTCTGATAGAGGTCTAGGCCTAGAGGCATTATGGGGCCGATCTGACGCCCCCTCCACAACACTGGGGGCACGATCACACACTTGCACCGAGCCAGTTTCTAAGGCTTTCACTTTGGTCTCCAGAGTGCGAAGAGACTCCAAAATCAGAGAGAGAGCATTCGCTTCTCCCGACACAGAATCAGAGCCCGAAGGCAACACAGGTTTAGGGGTTGTAAACACTACAGGTGTTAATGTAGGAGAGATGTTAGCCTTACCTTTGGTAGAACCACTCCTGGAGGAAGACCTCCTGATCCTATCGCGCTCCAATTTAAGGCGATAGGACTCATATACTCTCCAATCATCATCGGTCAATTTCTCACATTCATTGCACCGATTATCAATCAAACAATTAAGCCCCCTACAACTCATACATACTGTGTGGGGGTCTACCGATGCTTTCGGTAGCCTCACCTTACAATCAGCCCTCACACACACTCTGAAACTCACAGCACTTGATCCAGACATATCTTATATAGAAAAGTCAATCCAAAATAAAAAAAAACGGTCCACTATCGCGCATGCCAATTCAACAATCCAATTCATACCAAAAAATCAATCAGATACTTAAAAGCGAGTCAAATTCCAAAAAATCCTGAGCAGAGGTCTGTAAACAGTTGTTTACCGACCGGCGACAGAAAAAAATATGAATAGAAAATGGGAATGGTTCCTGATATCCGCCTCCCAGCGGCGGGAATGGGTACTACCACCTGGCCGCCCACTGCGTGTGCCGCGAGTTTTGAAATTTTCTGTCGGACGTCAGAAAAATACAGCTATATATATACTGTCAGGTAAGTGGCATGAACAAAACATCGTATTTGATAACGTGAAGGGCAGTTTCAAAAGCTGCCTTTGTATCATATTTCTGTGCAGAAATAAAAATACCCTATACATAATGCATTTTCTTACACATTTTAAACATAAAAGCATGAAAATTTAAAAATCAACACATCCGTAGCTAAATTTGCACTCATTTCACTATATTTTCGGCATAAATAGCGTCAGAGGCATATATTTTACCCTAATACCTATGTAATAACTATAAATTTTTTACTATCATTTACATAACCTTTATGAGCTGAACGGTATTTCTACAAAGGTATGTGCTCGTTAGACATAACAGCGCTGGCGGCGCTGTTGACTGAAAATTGTGCCGTAAAAATACCTCAAAATGCCTTCTTTTTTTAATGAATTTTTTTTACGACAGCCGTAAAACCGATTCGTCGCTGAGCGATTGTGCCGTTAACCGCGGGCCGCCTGTATAGCAAAAAATCATAATCATGTAACCTAGATGTACAGAAGTCAAGAAGTTGAAGTGCTTCTTAAGTGTTTATTTTTATTTATATGAAATAACCTAAGTATATGACACAAGATAAGTCTGCTAACCTACGGTAGTACATGTAACAATACTGAAATGTGGTGAGAATGTAGTGTAGTGAGATTGGGGGAAAGAATATTTCATGCATAGGCTAGCTCTAATTTTTTTTTTTTCAACTTTTGGATGACTTTTGAAAGTGTATAGTTATTCTTCTTTTGGGTAAAGATGTTTATCTCAATTGTTTATTGGTGCCTGGTTTATGCATTACAAACAGCATTACATCAGGAGTCTTATAAATAAGATACAGCAATACAGATTCTCTTTTTAAACAACTCATCAAAAGTAATCCTTTTTGCACAGCAAGCACAACTCATCTGAATTACAATATGTCATAAAATATGAAGACCTACCTGAAGAATGAATTGACATGAGCACCTAAGTGGAATTCACCCTTTCTAATTAACCGAGTTCCTCCCATACTTTCATGAGATTCAGGGTTGTAAGTGAAAACGACAAGATTTTTGTCTGCATCTCCGGCAATGAAGGCTAAGGTAGTATTGTCAACCAGAAACTGAATTCCATATACTTGCAAGGGTTTTAAATCCTGGAGGAAGACAAAAAATACAGATAGAATATCATTTTTACAAATGCAGTCTTCGAACAGAGGCAAAAGAAACTACTACAGGCAGTCGCCGGTTTATAGCGGCGGAGGTTCTGTTCCTGGTGGGGTTCCGTTCTCGGAAGGATGCTGATAAGCAAAAACTGCCATTAATCAAAACTTGGTGATTTATGGCGCTTATGGCATCAATAACAGGTGAATGGCGCCTCTGTTAGGTATGTTGTGGTGCCATAACTCCATCATCAATATCTTTTGGCGCCATAACTCTCTTATCAGCACCCAAGGCACCGTCACTGAAACTCGGCTTATTATGGCACCATAAATCTCCTATTTTATGGCGCTTGTCCGAATTGCCATTAACCAAGTCCGTTGATAACCGGGGACTGCCCGTGCTTATAATAACACAAATACAGTAGTACCTCGAGATACGAAATTAATCCGTTCCAAGGCGGCCTTCGTATAATGAGTTTTTCGTATCTTGGAACACATTTTACATGTAAAATGGCTAATCTGTTCCAAGCCCTCCAAAAACACCCCATTAAATTTCATAATAAAGCTAAATTGACCTATAAACAATGAAATACTACAACAATTTGGACCATTCAATACCTAAATTAAGAATAAAAATCCAAACCTGTAAATAAAGTGTTATATTATTAGTGTACAAGAAATATTATTACTGTAACGTAAAATAAAAAAAAAAATGTCGAAGCTTACCTTTCGAGTGAGGCTATCTCCGAAAGTGGCGGCAGAGGAGGAGGAGGAGGACAAACGGCAGATAACGTACGTACGTACGTACACTTAACTTTACGAAAACACATAAAAAATTTAAGGAAAACTATAAAAATAAAATTTACGAAAAACATTAACAAAACTGTAACACTTAACTTACAAAAATCTAAAAATTACGTAAATTTTTTTTTTCTTTTTTTTTATTTTTAACTTTTTTTTTTTACTTTTACGTAGGCGTTTTTTTTTTTTTTCCATTTCAACTTCATCACCACTTTCAACGTTCTGTTTTTCATCACTTGGTTCTTCCTTTTTGCTTTCAACTTTCTGTTTTTTATCACCTGGTTCTTCCTTTTTGCTTACTCCTGCTAATGCTGAAGGCCTCTTTAAAAAATAACTATCCAAGGAAGATTGCTTCTGCCTGCTTTTGACAATGTTCCTGAAACGAGCCTTTTCGGGGTGTCTTTTTTCTATGAACAATTGCACTTTATAAAAAGCGGCTAAGACCTCCTTAATTTCTGCCGTTGTCATAGGCTCCTCCTCTTCATCGCCGCTGCTGGAGAACTCCTCTTGAACGACGTTATGTTGCATGGCCTCCAACTCCTTCAGGTCATTCGTCGTAAGCTCCTCTTGGTGCTCCTCGAGAAGGTCGTTGATGTCGTCCTCGTCGACGACCAGCCCCATGGACTTGCCGAGTGCAACGATCTCGTCAAGATCTGGTTGTGAAACAGTTTCGGGATCGTCAACTGTTTCGGACTCAGCAGCACCAGCTTTGCCCTCGTTAAATCCCTCGAAGTCTCGGTCGGATACGGCATCAGGACAGAGTTTCCTCGGATGCATATGACGATGTCAAAAATGCTCCTTCCAAAATTCACGCAAGGTGAGGTTTGTGGTATCGGTGATGTCGAAACATCTTTTGAAAAGATGTTTCGTGTACAGCTTCTTAAAGTTCTCTATCACTTGCTGGTCCATGGGCTGGAGGAGAGGGGTGGTGTTGGGCAGAAGAAAAAGAATCTTAACGAAGGAATACTCCGCTAGGATATCTTCCTCGAGGCCAGGAGGGTGGGGAGGGGCATTGTCCAACACCAGCAGACATTTCAGGAGGAGGCGCTTCTCTTGCAAAAAACTCTTCACAGTCGGGCCGAAACACAGATTTACCCACTCGTGAACAAAAGCCTCGTTACCCAGGCTTTTGCATTAGCCCTCCACATCACTGGAAGCTTCTCCTTCAACACTTTGTGGGCCTTGAAGGCTCGAGGAGTCTCGGAGTGATACACCAGTAGGGGCTTCACCTTGCAATCCCCACTGGCGTTCGAACAAAGTGCGAGCGTAAGCCTGTCTTTCATAGGCTTATGCCCGGGTAGCTTCTTCTCTTCCTCCGTGATGTACGTCCGACGAGGCATTTTTTTTCCAAAAAAGGCCAGTCTCATCACAGTTAAAAACCTGCTGAGAACTGTAGCCTTCCTTGGTCATCATCTCGTCGAAAGTCTTCTTAAATGCTTCGTCCGCTTTCGTGTCCGAGCTGGCAGGCCCTTCCCCACATGAACGCACCACCGAATGGATGCCAGTCCGTTTACGGAATTTCTCGAACCAGCCATGCGAAGCCTTGAACTCTCAGGTTTGCGTTGAAGTCCCTTCCCCTCCGTCGTCTTCCGCTGTGCGCAATCAAATCGCCGAAAATAGCACTGGCCTTGTGAGCGATTGCCGCCTCCGTTACTGTATCGCCAGCGATTTCTTTGTCTTTTATCCAGACGAGGAGCAGCCGTTCCATCTCGTCGTGCACATGGCTCCTCTTGCTGGACAAAATAGTGATGCCCTTCGATGGGTAGTTGCTTTGATGGCATCCTTCTGTTTAAGGATAGTGCCTATTGTCGACGGATTACGGCCGTATTCCTTTGCGATCACACTCAATCGCATACCAGCTTCGTACTTCTTTATGATCTCCATCTTTGTCTCCAGAGACAGCATGCGCTTCTTTCCGTGAATTTCAACTTTCTTGGGACCCATGACTACGTTAATTTACGTAAAGTTACACAAATACGTAATAATACAGTCTTCGCACAACACGATAATATGTACTGCAACGAAATCACTAACGAATTTACGTTACTAAACGAAATCGTTGGAGCGTAACGAATGCCGAATGGCGTACGGTAAAGTTTCGGGTGCGAAGTGGCCGAGCTAAAGCACGCCAAACACGTAGTACGTATGTATAGAAGATGCATGATGGGAGGGATGCTGTCCAATTAGAGAGAAGGATCTCATGGCTTGGCTAACATCAGGAAACCAATGGTAGAGCAGGAGGATGGTGGAGAGTCTACGATAACTAAGATGGCGGTGTGCGGCGCGAGTTTCAAATTGTTATGGGGCGAATCTCGGACTTTCAGAAACCTTTCGTATCTTGAAAACTTTTTCGTTATGATAGAGCAGTAAAAATTTTTATCGTTTTTGCTTTCGTAACTTGGATTTTTCGTAAGTTGAGCCTTTCGTATCTCGAGGTACTACTGTATTCTTTTTATGAAATAAGGTGGAAATTAAAGCTGATAATGTGTTAACACCTGCCATGGGACTAGTACTATGCTAAAATGACTAGAATGAACACCCGAGAAGACTGGAAATATTTTATTACCTTAGATTTTATTATTCCATTTCAAAAATAACAATTTGTCGAAAATTGTATTTTTCCTAACTATACAAACCTGAGGTCCTTTAACAATAGGAAGGTAACTTAGCAGCAGCTGAACGGTCGTTAACTAATTGTCCAGCAGTTGGCGGTCAGCTTGACTGCGAGGGGAGGAGTCACTTTGCTTTAGGCCCAGGAAACGCAGAGTGGGGGTGGCATGAGGTGGGACTGTGTGTAAAGGACCTCAGGTTTGTATAGTTAGGAAAAATACATTTTTCGACAAATTGTTATTTGTTCCGATACGTATACAAACCCTCGGTCCTTGAACAATAGGAAGACTCACTTATTGGTGGGTGGAATCTGAGTCTTATGAACAGACTGGTGTTCGTCCGACCTTGGTTCCCTCCCTGGTCGTAAGAGCAAAGGGAGGGATCCTAGCCTTTGCCCAGCTGATCAAGGTGTGCACCGCAGGATCAGTGGCCAGACTTCTGGACCAAATTTATAAGAGGGAGGCCAGCGTACCTCTTATAAATAGCAAATAAACAAGAACTAGTTCCTACTTCAAGAGCCAACATGAAGTCATGGGTTTGTCTCTTGTTGGCTTCCACTCCCCCCCTTGTAGGGGAGTGGTGGATAAACACTCCTATCCCTACTGAAAGGGAAAGGATGGAGCTCGGTCGTGTAGCTTACCTGCATCTGCTTCCTGTTCAGGGTAGTGACGACCGCGGCCCTCTGCCCACAGGTACAGGAGGAAGAAAGAAGGAGTAAGAAAAGCCAGTCACACTCTCTTTAACTCGTCCATTCATGCAGTCACACAAGGATGCGATGCTGTTCTGTCCGGTCGGGTGCTGAGTAAGCTACAGAACTTGTTGAGCAGCCACCACGGGTCCCAAGGAAAAGGTGTCCAAGGACCTGTGGTTAATATCCCGAAGGTAGAAGGAAATAAAGGTGGTTTGGTTGGCCCAAACCCCTGCCTTCAGAACCTGCGCCATGGAGAAGTTTGGACCAATACCTATGACTTCATGAGCTCTCGGACGAAGGGTACGGGTGTCGTCACTACCATCCGCGTCGTACGCCCTCCTGATCACCTCACGCAGCTAGAAAGAAAGTGTTCTTGGAAACCTCTTTCTTGGTAACCCCGGTGCTAACGAAGAGGGGTCAACACTCCGGCCTGAGGTGTCGAGTTCTCTTCAGATAGCGCCGTAGTGCTCTCACAGGACAAAGCAGCATCTCATCCGCATCATTATCAGTGAAGTCCTTCAGGGAGGGGATCGTGAAAGACTCGAACCAGTCGTCAGGGACTGAAGGATTCTGAGTCTTCGGTACGAAGTCCGGGACGAAATCGAGCGTCACGGATCCCTGTCTGCTGGAATGTTTAACGTCGAAGGAGAGACCATGAAGTTCCCCTACTCTCTTCGCCGATGCCAGGGCCAGCAGGAAGAGGGTCCTGAGGGTCAGATCCCTGTCTGACGACTCTTGGAGTGGCTCGAAGGGTCTTCGAGTCAAACTCCTAAGGACGAGAAGTCACATCCCACCCTGGGGGCCTGAGTTCCCTGGGTGGGCAAGACCTCTCGAAGTTCTTCATAAGGAGAGATCTCGAAGGAGGAGATATCCACTCCTCGCAGTTTAACTGCGGAGACGGAGAGGAGCTATTCTCGGCGAAGGAAAACGAGGAATCTGCTACCGACTGGTGGTACCGTTCTACGTGTGGCTGGCACAGGAGGTTGTGCCAGGGGGAATCTCTCTTGGTGCTTCGGCAAGCAGAGCCAGCAGGTCCGGGTACCAAACGGCCTCAGGCCATTTGGGTGCCACCAGGATCATCTGAAGATTCAGGGTGACCAGCGCCCTGCTGATCACCTTCGAATCAGGGACAGAACGGCGGGAACAAGGCGTACAAGAAGAGGTTGTCCCACGGGTGTTGAAGAGCGTCTCTGCAGCTGCCCATGGGGTAGGGCACCACTGAGTGTCCCACCAGACGATCTTGGAACTCTTGATGAGCAAGAAACGCTGCCTTGAGCTCCAGGACATTGATGTGGAGGTGCTTGTCGTGATGATTCCACACACCCGCAGCCAGCAACTCCTCCAGGTGTGCGCCCCATCCCTTGGTCGATGTGTCTGAAAACAGCAACATCTCCGGGGGGGAGTGCGAAGAGGCACTCCTCTTACGAGGTTCCCGTCGTCCAGCCATCAGGCTAGGTCCTGCCTCACCTCCTCAGTGAGAGACACGGGGAAGAAAGGTGGGTCTCTTGCCTGTGACCAACACTCCTTTAGTCTCCATTGAAGAGACCGCAGGTGAAGACGCCCGTGAGGGACTAACTTCTCGAGAGACGACAGGAGACCGATCACGACCTGCCACTGCTGAGCTGCTGCTCCTGTAGGGACAGGAACCATCCTGCTGCCTTCCTGAACCTGCTGATCCGCGAGTCTGCGGGGAAGACTCGCCTTGCTACCGTATCGATCAGCATGCCCAGGTACTTCATCCTCTGCTTGGGCTCGAGATCTGACTTCTCGTAATTCACTACGATCCCCAGATCCCGGCAGAATTCGAGTCGATCTCTGTCCTGTAGCAACTGCGAGCAGGAGCTCGCCAGGACTAACCAACTGTTGAGATACCTCAGAAGACGTATCCCTACCGAGTGAGCCCAAGCCAACACCAGCGTGAACACTCGCGTGAACACCTGTGGGGCGGTAGAGAAACCGAAACAAAGTGCCCTGAACTGGTACACCGTCCTGTCGAGGATGAAGCGGAGGTACTTCCTGGAGGATTGATGGATGGGTATCTGGAAATATGCTTCCCTCAGATCCACAGAAAGCATCAAGTCGTTCTCCCTGATGGAATCGAGCACTGATTGTGCTGTCTCCATCGTGAACCAAGTCTGGTGAACGAATCGGTTCAAGGGAGAGAGATCTATCACCAAGCGCCAGGCCCCCCCATGGACTTTACCACCAGGAAAAGTTGACTGTAGAAGCCCGGCGACTGATCCCATACGATCTCCACAGCTCGTTTGCTTAGCATGGCTTCTACTTCCTGCCAAAGCACCACGTCCTTGGCCGAACCAGGAACATACGTCTGTAGATGGACTGGTTGGAGGTGAGGGGTGGCAGAGACTCGAAGGGTAGTAAATATCCCTCCCAAAGCACGTTCACTATCCAGGTCTACGCTCCGTAGCGCTACCATGTTCCCCAATAGCTCGCCAGGCAACCCCCCCCAACTTCCAGCAGCAGGTGAGGGGGAATACCGTCCCTAGCGTTTCCCTCCTCTCTTCGACTTCTTCTTCCCGGCTCCTCCTCGAGAGAAGGAGGGCTGGTTACGGTTGCTCCTTACAGTTGAAGTCGAAGGCAGAGTCTTTCCTCTCAGCTTCGATGAAGCAATCGTCTTAGCCGCAGCGGAAGCGCTAGCTAAACTCTTGGGCTTAGCCGCAGTCGTTCGAGGTTGTCCAGCCACCTTCGAGACTGCCTGTTGGACTAAACGGTCACTTTCATCAGTGCGCCGTTGTTCCACCACAGTGTCCACCATCTCTCTGGGGAAGAGAGAGGAGGAACTCCGCACTGGTCTGGTTACTTGAGTGAGGACAGCATCCCTAAGCCTTAGAACCAGGTTGGCCCACAGGTTAGCCGTCTGGTGGGCCACGTAGGAGATAGCCCTACCTCCAGACTGGCACAGTCTCATGAAAGCCGGGTCCCCTTCAGGAGTGATGTTTCCCGAGGAAACATCACTCCTGTGAGGGACCACAGGTCTATCCAGGAGACTGCTTAGAATGCGACCATGGCGGTAGATTCCAAAGCAAGTGCCTCTTGCTGCAAGAACCAGAGGTTCTCCAACAGGAGCTGCTGCAGAGACATCCCCGGAGTTAGCCTAGCTAGCTCTGGTTAACCTGCTTGGGCGGCAGAGGGTCCTCCGATGGCACGTAAAATCGCCCCTGTCGTGGTATGACCTGCCGGACCGAAGCGAACCCTTCTGTCCGGAGACGAGAGCGTCCACCTGGCTCAGCACACTGTCGGTCAAGGCTGATCGCGGCAGACCCACCGTCGCCCTGGGTTCCTTTTTGGGTCCCCAGAACGACTCCAAACCCGATGTAGGCTCGGAAGGTGGGAGCAGCGATCCTTCCCCAAGGTCATTGTGCTGATGAATCAGTGCAATAACCTCAGCGAACGACCTTTGGATCTCGGGAGTGACTGCGTCCTGCGGAGACGGACATTCAAGCCTGTCCAGCGAGAACACCTCCCGAGACCCTCCTTCCACAGGAGGAACCACGACAAACCCCTCCCGGTCTCTTCCTGCCACTTGCGCGTACGATCTGGTCGGTCCTAGGACTGTGCCAGGTTCGTAGGGCATCGTGGCGGGATCGCAAGGAACGCGCCCCTCGCAATCACTCCTGATTGCCTCGCTCTTCCCAGTGTAGCCCAAGCAAGTTGAAGGGATAGGAGAGGTAGACCTGACGCTCCCCCCTTGCCCAGCGTGCTGGGGGGGCTGCAGGCGATCGCCAACCCGCGGTGGCGATCGAGCTGCAGGCCTGGTCAAGCGGCTGGACCAAGAACAGCGGCGACTGTCCCGAGCGTCAGAAGAGCTGCTGCTGGTCCCCCTCTCTGCCCGGTCCCGGTGGGAGCGGTGGTCAGGGGACCGGCAGAGTCCGCTGTCGCGGTGGGAGCGAGGCCTGTCCTCATGGCGCATCACGCCGCTTGGACCAGCCGAGGCTGGTCCAGGCGACTGAGGGGACCACTTCCTCGCCTCAGCCCGCGGCCGGTCTGGGACTGTCGCGTCAACCCTGGGTACCAGCGGCTCGCCACGAGAGCGATCGCTGGTCTGGTGGGAGTCACCTGGGCGACTCCTGCCAGTCTTACGCTCCGTGCCTGGATCCTGGTGCCGAGCGAACTCGGTTGCCTGGGTCTTGGCTGCGGGCGACTGTACACTCGGTACCTCTCGCAAACGAGGCAGAGACGGTACCTGGCGTCGAGGCAGAACCTCTGGCGCCAGGCGAGGAGGTACCGGTGTTAGCCAACACTCCTCTGGTCCCAGTCTTCTTCTTCCTTGCGGAAGGAGAGACGGGGCCCCCCCCAAAAAGGAACAGGAGGACCAGCGGAAGTCCCGGTGGGACGGACCCTTAGAAGTCTCAGAGCGAGCCTTATTTGGGGGGGAGGAGGCTACCTTCTTCTTCTTCAGCTGTGGGGCCTTAGAAGTCGAAGGGGAAGCGGCGGCAGAAGACGACGACGACGAAGAAGACGACGACGACACCTTCCTCTTCGTCAGCTTCCTCAGGACCACCGTCAGGTCTTCCATCCAGGATGGAGCAGGGGCAGTTGTCAAAGCAACAGGGCCCAGCTGCACCTGTCCGGAAGGACCTGGGGTGGGGGCAGCAACACCACGGGCAGGAACGACAGCGGCAGGAACTGGTACTGGAGCGGCAGCGATCACAGGAACAGGAGGCAGGGCAGGAACCAGAGGCATCCTCTGTACTGAAGGCAGGCCTAATGGCGAGCTCTTGGGACACCGGAAGTCAGGGGCAGGAGCAAGAGCGGCAAAACCAGGCGGCGGCGTCACGGTAAACCTCTTAACATCTGGCAGCGGTGCCTGAACAGCAGCTGTCGGGGTCACCATGGCAACGTGCTGGGTGTAGACCAGGTGCTGCAGAGCAGCGTAACCAGGCATGGATACCTTCGTGGTCGTGGTCGCGCTAAGAGTTACCGGCCTGGTCCCTCTCGCCAGATGACTAAGCAGCCCCTGAACACTCGGTGTCCCCTAGAGCCCCATTGGCTCAGTGCGAGAGCATTCTCGCCCTAGGCACTGAGTGCATAATTCATGAGGATCTACCTCGAAAGAGGACTGAAAGGCCCCACACTTATGGCCCTCCACACCAGGGCACAATCTGCGGATGATGGGGGGCGAGGGGGTCTCTTCGGCTCTCAGGAATCCATAATAATTCACAATTCACAATAGTATGAATAATACAAAAAACCATGTACTTACGTTGGCTTTGCACATGCACACTAGTAAGAGAGAAAGAGAAAAAAATCTTCACGATATGAAGAAAACCAAGCATACGACGATAACAGCGGGCAGAGAGGCGAGCAACACGTCTATACCACCAGCGCGGCCGAAAGCAAAGTGATCCTCTCCTCGCACTCGAGCTGACCGCCAACTGCTGGACAAGTAGTTAACTACCGAACCCCCTTGTTCGAAGCTTACGACCGGTTCAGCTGCCGCTAAGTTACCTTCCTATTGTTAAAGGACTGAGGGTTTGTATACGTATCGGAACAATATAAAAGGCAAACAGAATAATCAACCTATCTGAATCATATATAAAAATATGATAAACACAACACTATGAACATCAGTTGATTAATTTAACAAAGGGTTTATATCCTACAACTAAATTAAAGAAACATGTTACCCTTGACACAAGAGAGAGTGTTCTGTTTTCTTCCTGGAATCGCAAAAGTAAGACAGATTTACAAATGTCTGCAGCAAGTATAAGGCTTTTGATGCACAAGAGCTGATGAATGTAGATCTGGGTGTCAATGAAAGCTATTCCGACTAGGTCTGCATCTTTTAACTGCCATATGTACACCTGAAAACAAGACAATAATCTTAACACTCTTGCATGAAGGTAACAGTAACATTTGCTTAAATCACATATAATTCAGAGCATAGGAGCACCACACTGAGTGGTGGCTAATATTAATTCAAAGGTATAGCAAGATTTGCAATACATTACCAACATTTACAACATGGAACATATGTATTTTCCACTAACCAAAAAATTAAAACTTTCAGTTTGACAATTGACAGCTTTAGATAAAACTACATGTATATGGTAAGCATAAATTACTACCGTATATTTCGGCGTATAAGTCGACGGAAGATAAGTCGACCCCCCAATTCTGAGTAAATTTTTATGATTTTAACTAATATCGGGTATATTAGTCGACCTATAAAATGTGAGCAGCAGGGTAAAACGTATCATATAAAATAACCTGAATGTTATTACGGTACATATGTTGCTCTACTTACCATAAGAAATACAGGTAATATACTCGGTATATTAACAAATCTGTGTAATATATAAAAGATGAATACCGGCAAATATGATTAGAAATGACGAAACGGAAGATACGTTACTCGAGTGTAATGTAAACAAACAAAGCGCTAACTAACGCTGCATAACAGCTTACGTTTATATGTATGTACAAACTGCCACTCAAGTTAATGTTTTGATTAAGTTGTTCAAAACGACGTGCCGGTATTTTATTATTATGTTGGAATATTCCTTGACCATTGTTCTTCTATGGCATAAACAGGCTCATTTGAGGGAAAATAAAAACGAACCTGCAGTTGATTCACCAGATTCAAACTGGGATCCTTATGATGAAAACCATGAATGATAATTTGTTTGATGAATTGTTTAATTCAAATGACGATGACTCAAGTAATTTTGAAGGATTTTTAAATACATATTTACTATTAAATACAAATTTTTTTTATTGTTTTATTTAAAGTGATAAATAAAGATTTCATACCATAAATGTTTTTGAATAATACCCCGGTAAATACAAAACTGTCAGAGTGAACGCATCCTTCTCAATTACTGTACTACAAATGGCTACGCAATGTTTACACTTGCTGTTCGATTGGGGTTTCTTCAAGTTATTTGATTTTTTTTCATTTTATTTATTAAGGTAATGGATGTTCTAATGTAATATTGTTGTCGTATTACAGTGTGAAATGTTTTTTAATACTGGTATTTACATACATAGTTACCTCAACAAGGCTGTCATTGTTATTAGCCAACTGTAAAGCCTGGATTCCTGTACCGATATGCCAAAATAATAAAGATTCACTTTTTGTTACCGTTAGATAAGTCGACCCCTTATTTTGGCATGATTTTTTTTGGGCTAAAGGGTCGACTTATACGCCGAAATATATGGTAAATATCCCATCACTGAAACTATTAACATGTGACCTGTTGTTCGCAAGGAGCATGCAAGATATAAATTTCTTAAGGAGTCTTTTAATATGTACAGTTAAGGTAAAAGCATAACTACTTGACAAAATATGTGGGAAGCATGAATATAAAGATTATAAATAGTTTATCAGTAATAATATGTCTATAACATGGAGAAAGTTAATAATAAATCATAAATGACACTGTCTAAAACCCTATTACATAATGAGGGTTTTTGAATATATAGCAAAGTCCACCTAGCTTTGCAGCTACTACCTTGGCCCACTACACATCAGTGATTAGCTGGCTCTTTAAGGGGGAATGACATCGCACTAGTTAGCAGTCCATATATTACCAGAATGGATTTTATTCCATTCAGTAATGTTGAGTTTTGTGCATGAACCATGACAATACAGATTTGAGTTCCTGGAGCTGTGAAGTATTGCTAACTTGATATCTCTGATAAAAGATTATTTTAAGTTGTTATAAATATCATTATGAAGATCTTGGATCATTTTGTCTATGCATCTTTTTTTTCATCACTTACTTTTTTCTTTTAAACTGATACAATAAAGCATAGACTTATGCAGCCATTTCTGATATTAGAGTATTAATTCATGATAATCCTGCATGTCCAATGTTAATATCACTGAGTTAGGCTTACATGTCAATTTCTTATATTTTGATGCAATGGCAGAGCATAGACCTACACATCAGTTTCTTATGGTTTGAGGCAATGACAAGGCATAGGCCTTCAAGCTAATTTCTTACATTTTGAGGCAATAACAGGGCACAGACCTACACGTCAATTGCTTATATTTTGAGGCAATGACAGGGCATAGGCCTACATGCCAAATTCTTAATGCATATAGTTTTTTTCATGTATCTGTTGGTTATAGAGTAGCTTTTAATTAATATAGTGGTTTCAACTCCACAATATATAAAAGTATATGCATCAAGTGGAAGGTACGTTTAAGCAAGTGCACATACGCATACATGCGTGGATTGTCATAGTAATTGTATCGCCATTTTTACCAAAGACAATAAAAGTTAAACTTGTGGGCACGTAGCCAATTGCACACAGATTAATCATAGGACTGTCTCAGCCTTATAAACAACTATTAAACTGCTCGCAATGAACTATATTAAAAATATATTTAACATAAGGGATAACAAATTATATTACTGTGAGAAGTAAATATAACGCTGCTGTGCCATTTCTATGAAAATGAAGGCTATGGGAGGAAGACATTATAAGAAAAAAATAAATTATAACTGAAAACGTTATGTATGAGCTGACTTAAAACAATCTGCGAGTAGCCCATGAATCACTTGATTTTGGGAGCATTCTTGTAGCTAACCCTGTTGAATGAAAGGATAGATAAAAGTCAGTCAATTTTCTCTCACTCTTTCTCTCTTTCTGTTGTCAGGAGAATATTCTAGAGTAGACTATATTCATAAAGATCTTGAAACTTTTAATTATAACATGACTAAATTTCAATGAACAAGAGTAGGCAGGTAATTATTTACACCAGTATTTTATGAATAAGTCGTTTATTCTGCAACGTTAGGTTACCATAAGAAAAATTTTCTAAGACATACAAACACCATAGTTCCTCTTTGGACAGGTGATCTTTGCACTCAGCTACCAATCCGGTGGTCTGAAGTTTGATTTTCAGCTCAGCCAACGCAGAATCAGAGGAATTCATTTCTAGTGATAGAAGTTTATTTCTTGATATAATGTGGTTCAGATCCCACATTAAGCTGTAGGTCCTGTTGCTAGGTGACCAACTGGTTCCTAGCCACGTAAAAATATTTAATCCTTCTGGCCAGCCCTAGGAGAGCTGTTAATCAGCTCAGTGGTCTGGTAAAAGTAGATGATACTTAACAAGCACCATAACAGCAGTAACAGAAACCACAATAAAACAGCTGAATACAAGACAGGCCTATAATTCAAACGTCATAAGCTGCGTAAACTGACAAAAAGACACACGTGCTAGGATGACATAAGCATTCAGGTGAACATCATTTATGAAACATAACACCAGTATCGCGGAACATTCCTGACTACATCATATTTTCCTGCTCTTTTACCATTTTTACAGAGATATGTATTTTTGATTTTATTTCAAGGGATAACTATAAAGTTTCCTTTGTGATTAATCAGCACAAAGTATTTTAGTTAGGTAACCATTGCAAAATAAATGAAGATGAAAAGAATCAGAGATTAAACAACCTTTTAAAACTATTGTCCACGTAATTAGTGGGCAGGGATTAGCTGCAAAGCTAGGTGGACTTTGCTATAGTTTATCTTGTATTATCACCAGGAATAATTTACCTTCTGTCCAATAGTGATACAAGTAAGCCTCTGCAATGTGCTAATGCTGTGACAGGACCCTTTTGTTCCCCTTCTTATAAAGAAGTTTAAGTCTGTTCTTTGTCAGAGGCTGACCTGGTTCTGGCACAACATCAATGACATCAAAGATAAAAGATTCGTCCTCGACATGTAATATCTTCACCAAAGCTGAAGTAAAAAACAAAACACGTTTTTCTCACTAATATAAATAATCCATTCAGATATTTTCCTGTTAACTCAGGAAAAGATTACAACATAGAAATACTAGTGTTGATAAATTATGTACCATGAAACAAACTTTTAGAACAAATTGCTTTGTGTAACCTAATTTGTAATTGCACTGACAACAGATGTCTTGTGAACCTAATTTGTAACTGCACTAACAACAAATGGTTTTATGAACCTAATTTGTAACTTCATTAACGGGCTATAAAAAAAGAAGCTAAAGATTCTTGAAAAATCCTCTCAAGAAGCTACTATAAAAGAAACAACCTTACCAGAATGTAGTCCCTAATGCAATGTATCCTCTTAAACCTGATCTGTCTCCTTCATATGCTAATATCACATTCTTGCAACAGGTTATATGTTCCAAAGTTCCAAGGTATAATCTGTATTTGGAATCATCTGAAAGATACAAAAGTTCCATTAGTATTTTACATTTCAATAAAAAAAATATTTGATGAAGTAATGATGGCACACTGCAGACCCTTGGTAATAGGTTAAAAAACTTTTTAACTTTTTGGCATCATATTTTGAACAGTGATAATTAAAAAAAAACTGAGTAGCATAAAATGTTCTCATTTTCACCCCTTTCATTTGATTTCTTTGCCTTCACTTAACATTCTTTAATTTTGAATGCAAACTCACATTTAATATACCAAGCATTCAAAATATTCTTGCATGCATAACAGAACCACTTGTTCCTTAAACTCAAAAAGACATTCTAGCTTCTCTATAATTCATTAAAGATGAAGTCTGTAATTAAGAATGAGTTTAAACATGAATAGTTTCCAATCTAGTACTTGTTTTAATGATTCTTTTCATGTTTAGTATTAAGGTGTGGTGATAGTGAGTGTCAGTTTTAATAAGAATGCAGATATCACCAGCAACTTTCTGTTTCTCAACTTTAACATTTTCCCCTTTTCCTGAATAAAAAAAGATTTTTAATATTCTAAAAGCTGCTAAAGCTATCATATATACACAACCTAATTATATTTGAATCACCACTGTAATATGACAAATTTTTTAATCAATTTGTATTTTTCATAGCTCACAAACCTTAGGTCTTAACAATAGGATAATCTTCTAGTGCTAGCTGGAAAACCAGTAAAAACAATAAAAGATTGTAAAACACGGAATCTGTGGCATTTGGCAACTCATGGAGTGGATGCTTGGTCATCGACCCAAGATCGTATCCCGGCAAAATATCAGACCGCAGTTTGCCCTTTGCTTTGCTCTCCTTTCCAGGCCAGTTTTATGCCATGTACATGTAAAATGGCTTGTTCATGCACAGATGTAGAAGCTCTTACTATTTTACTCAAGACTTACCTGCCAATTAACTGGTGAAAAGAGCTGTATTGAAATAGTGGTGCTTGAACCCTTAAAAAAACCGTCATCTCTTTCCTCCACAACTTCTTCCTGGAAATGAAACAGAACTATAAAATTTCAGGCAATTGTTATTATTTATTTAATGTACATTACTTTTTTCATGCTTGATAGTCAAAAAGAAGAAATAAGCATGAGTTTCAACTATAGATGATTGATGAATGAATTGCTCTCGCAAGTAAATACTGTATTGACCTTCCCAGCACCTGGGAAAGCTCTCTGCCTTTCCTTAAATTTTTGCTCATTCAGTGCCTTGGCAAGGGGAAGCAAATAAATTCTCAATATAATCAATCAGAGGGGATAGCAGGAAAGCAATCCAAGTACAACTGGGGGCCTGTGTTTAATGACAATCCAATTCTAACCTCAATGAAATGTTGCACAATAGGCACAAGATACCAGAGGTTCATAAATCTGGTAATGTGTGCCAGTAAATTTAGAACTATGGAAACACTGAAAGTTCATGTTTCCTAGGATGTAGTCATCAGATTTAAGGTTATCAAATATTATATGTAATTGTGACAAACCCTATTGCCAATCCTCACGTGACATGGTCCTAACATCACTTGCACCTGACAAATAAGTTAGGATCAAAAGCTAAATGGTAAGCTGATGATGATGAAGCTAACTAATCATCAGCTGTGAATAAAAGACACACCTGGCAAAGAAAGTATGGCAAAATAAGGTGAATAAACCAATTTCCAACCAATTTTGTATCATTAAACTTGTCTACTATATAAATTTCTATGGAATTATTAAATAATATAAATAAAGATCACACAAAATGTGAGTGTAAAATGTTGAAATGGTGGAAAAAAATACTCAACATTCACATCTGCTATCATAGTAAATGCTTTTAAGAGAGCACATCCCTTGGCAAGAGAAAGAATAATCTTGGAATTTTTCACATGGAGAACACTTGCAATGCTGGAAGGAATCTTTTGTACCTTGGTCTGAAAATCCTTGCATGGTTCCACATCTTGACTTCTCAGGACTATGGTCCCACTTGAACAATCTCTTGACATAATTACCTCTAAACTGATCAAAATGAACTTTCACCATCCAAGTCAGTAGGTTGTGGTAAGTATATATTCAATTTGTAATCAGGACTTGCATTCCACACCATAACACAGAGATTATTGAAATGAAAGTTATTTATGATAAAATACTGGTTTAATATTGATGCTGGGCTGCAAAATTAAGGATGCTCAAAAGTCTCTTAGAACATAACCTAATCATAGGTAAGGGACAATCAGTAATGTGTTCACTAGTGGGATACAATTTGTTTATTACTTTCTTAATTTCTTTTTTAGAACAGACACTAAAGTCTTTCACAAAGTAGCAAGGGTGGTATCTCAATATACTGATGCAAACTCTTACACATCAAATCGCTTGCTAGGGGGCCAGACTGTTTTGTTTAACTCTTACTTAGGTTTGTTCTTTCTCAGTCTGGAGAAAGAACAAGTATAGGCAGAGAAATTTTTTTTTTGTTTGGATTAGTGAAAACCTAATGTACATACTGTTACTTTGTAATAAGCACCTCTAAGGATGCCCTTTGTAAATGGTTATCAGTATTCTACAAATATCTTATGAGCTTTCCTTCTTTACAATTACGCATAAGACCAAGTCTTCATAATCAAACCTTTTTATTATTATTATTACTATTAACAATAGGGCGCCCTAAAGGCGATAACTTGCGAAGCTTCAAGTAAACCATCAGAGGATTAACATAATTTAAATGTGAATTTATGATATTTTAAAAATAAATCTTATATGGGATGAAATTGAAAGATGTAAGATTTTTTCTGCAAAAATAATTTTTTTTTATCTTCAATACTTTTGGAGATATTAGCATTTGAATAGCGTTAGGGCCATGCTGTGCCCGGCCGACAGAAATGCAGTAATTAAAACATCATTAAAATGCGAATTTATTCATAATTCAAAATGAAATCTTATATGGGATGAAATTCAAAGATTATAAGATTTTATCTGCCAAAAGAATTTTTCTCTATGTTCAACATTTTTGGGGATATTAGCATTTGAATAGCATTAAGGCCGGCTGTGCTGGGCCACCAGAAATGCAATACTCATTAACCCTTTAACGCCGATTGGATGTATCAAACGTCGATATAAATTGTCTGTTGGGTGCTGATTGGACGTATGGTACGTCGATATAAAAAAAGTTTTTTAAAAATTCGCGGAAAAATAGTTACGTATAGGCCTACTAGGCAAAACTTTTGAATCACGCGCCTTGGGGGATGCTGGGAGCTCACGAATCAAGGCGTTGTTTTGTTTACAATCGTTACCCAGGCGCGCAAGCGTGAATTTCTTTCTTCTCGCACTAAAACAGTATCAGCGACCACCATCTCCAGAAATTATTTCGTCACTTTGACATAATTTTTGCACCATTTTATATTAGCTGTTACATGGGAGTACTATACAGTGGTACCTCGAGATACGAAATTAATCCGTTCCGAGACGGCCTTCGTATCAAGAGTTTTTCGTATCTTGGAACACATTTTACATGTAAAATGGCTAATCCGTTCCAAGCCCTCCAAAAACACCCCAGTAAATTATATTTCCAGGCCTAAAACACATGTTCTAGGGTTACGACGGAAGAAATATGACTCCAAAAAGGCAAAATACTGTTCATACTTGAGTAATATTCAACTGCATATAATGTTCAACCCCATTTTTACTGCATATATTAGTACTTTAGCATATGTCCCTTAGCAATAAGCCTAGCCTATGTTAGCGGTTGCTACTGTAGCCTAGTCTATGATTCTGACATCTAAACCTAAGAGCTAAAAGCTTAGAATATGCCAATAAAATGTATAAATAATCAGTATGTACTCATTTCAAATTATTAATTAATCATTAACTATAATACACAAACAAACAAAAAACAAACCTTCCAATCGATTGTTTACATTCAGTATGGAACGAGCGCCAAGCAATCATTTTTCCTAGCACACAGTAAGCCATAAATTGTCATTATTATCTCTCTTCAACTAATGAAACCACCAAACAGTATAATAACCATTCATTTCTATTCTTTATTCTATCTTTACCTAACGGAGATACCGAGTTACTGACAGCTATAATGAAACATACGTATACGTAACGTAATAATAAAACAGAAGAAGAATTCTAAAAAATGCATATTTGTTGGCAGTCTGATTTATTTTATATTTTATGATATCTAATTCACAATTTTTTTATTAAATGTATTGCATATACTCATTTCAAATAATTATTAAGTAACCATTAACTATAATAAACAAAAAAAAAAAAAAAAAGAAAAAAAAAAAAGCTTCCAAACATCTGTTTACATCCAGCACTTACGAGTATCGAACGATCGCCAAGCAATCACTTTTACACAGTAAGCCATAAATTTTCATTATCTCTCTTCAACTACTGAAACTACCAAACAGTATAATAACCATCATTCTATTCTTTATTCTATTCTATCCTTTATCCTAATGTTTTTTTTTATTAAATGTATTGCATGAATACTAAGTTTTTCAATTTACAGCAACCTTTTACCAATAGAATACTTAAAGCACAAGGGGTAGATGCTGACCAATAGGAGAGCAGGACCTTTTGGGGTGACTAGCATCAGGAACCAATGGGAGAGCGGGAGGATGGTGGCGAGTTTACTCAGTTGGCGGCGCGGGAGTTTTAAAATTGTTCTCGGTGGTCCGGGCGAATCTCGGGACTTTATAGAAACAACCTTTCGTATCTTGAAAACTTTTCGTATGTAGAGCAGTAAAATTTTTCGTATTGGCTTTCGTAACTTGGATTTTTCGTAAGTTGAGCCTTTCGTATCTCGAGGTACTACTGTATATGAAAATGTGTACAATTTCATGTAGAATACAACAAAAAAACAACTCATGGTTGTAGCTTTTATCAGTTTTGAAATATTTTCATATAAATAACGATAAGTGCCAAAATTTCAACCTTCGGTCAACTTTGACTACCGAAATAGTCGAAAAATGCAATTGTAAGCTAAAACTCTTATATTCTAGTAATATTCAATCATTTACCTTTATTTTGCAACAAATTGGAAGTCTCTAGCACAATATTTCGATTTATGGTGAATTTATGAAAAAAAACTTTTTCCTTACGTCCGCAAGGTAACTCTTCCGAAAAAATCTTAAATTTTTTTGTCCGATTGTCGTAATGTTTGCACCATTTTAAATTAGCCGTTACATAAAGTTTTATATATGGAAATGTGCACAATTTCAGTAGAATACAACTAAAAACAACCCATGGTTGTAGCTTTTATCAGTTTTGAAATATTTTCATATAAATAACGACAAGTGCCAAAATATCAACCTTCGGTCAAATTGACTCGACCGAAATGGTAAAATAACGCAATTGTAAGCTAAAACTCTTACATTCTATTAATATTCAATCCTTTACCTTTATTTTGCAACAAATTGGGAGTCTCTAGCACAATATTTCAAAAAAACAAACCCATTTTCCTTACCTCTGCGCGGTAACTCTTCCGAAAAAAATCAGAGATTTTTTCGTCTGATTGTCGTAATGTTTGCACCATTTTAAATTAGCCATTGCATGAAGTTTTATATTGAAAATGTGTGCAATTTCATGTAGAATACGACAAAAACAATCCATGGTTGTAGCTTTTATCAGTTTTGAAATATTTTTATATACATAAATAAAGATAAGTGCCAAAATTTCAACCTTCATTTTGCAACAAATGGGAAGTCTCTAGCAAACAATATTTCGATTTATGGTGAATTTTTGAAAAACAGCGTTTTTTTACGCCACGCGTTTACGAATTAATGCATCTTTTTTGTGATATATTTCCTTTGTGTTGCCTTGATTGTTTACAATGTGTTATATACGAAAATGATTGCAATTTAGTGTACAATACAATGAAAAAAATTAATTCGTTAGTTTTAACCGTTTTGCTTACAGCGCGATTGTATACAATTATATATGACATTTTTTTTTCGCGCTGTCATATATCCCAATATTTTATAGCGGGTCCCCGGCTTACGACGGTTCGGACTTACGACGTTCCGAGGTTACGACGCTTTTTCTTAAATATTCAATGGAAATTCCGTCCTGGGTTACGACGCTTGTTCCGAGGTTACGACGCTGACGCTTCCGACGCTCCGAGTTAACGACGCTTTTAAAAAAACGCATGCTATGATAAAAATCCTTTATAGTTTAGCACAGTACATAATAAAAATATGTTTTTTGGTTACATTACAACAAAAATTTGAGGTTATGATGATTTTTGACACTTTTTTTTTTTCGTATTTTTTGAATTTTTTTACTGACGCCGCATATGCGGAACTAGTTTGCGGGCGATAATGAACTACCTAGCTTGGGATGCGCAGTTTAAAACAGTCCAAAAGCGCAAATATAATGAAAATCATTGCTTGTTTCCAGTACATAATTAAAAAAAAACTAAGTTTCTGGTTAGATTACAACACAAATGCCAAGGTTACGACGTTTTGTTATGCTTTTTAACGATACCTCATATGCAGAACTAGTTTTTGAGCGGAGGTGCATAAATTAATTAACGCTATTAAACTGTATGGTAAATTGACCGAACAACGACCTCGGACGGTCGAGGACGCCAAGCGTAACAATACGAAAGGACGCCACTTCAATCGTGCCTGCCTGCATCCACTAGGTTGTGTGCTGAGACGTTGCTGAAATTCCTTGCCATTTTCGCTAATTTACAATGGCTCCTAAACGCCAAAGAACTTCCTCCGATGATAGTTCATCCAAGAAGAGGAAGGTCATCACGATGGAGGTCAAATATGACGTGATAAAGCGTTCGGAGAAGGGAGAAACTAACACCGAAATAGGCCGTTCTTTAGGCTTGAGCAGGACCACGGTGGTAACCATTGTGAAGGATAAGGAACGTATTCTGAAGCACGTTAAGGATGCTGCACCGATGAAGTCAACGGTGATAAACGAGTAAGCAACGTAGCCAGAGCATTGTTGAAATGGAGAAATTGCTCATGATCTGGCTGGAGGACCAGAACCAGCGACGTGTTCGGTGAGCTTAAGTGTGAATCCAGGAGAAGGCTAGAGCGCTGCATGATGGCAGTAGTGAAAAAGTTTGGCGAAGGCAGTGCTGGTGGTGAATTTTTCCGCGGAGTAGAGGTTGGTTTAACCGTTTTAAGGCTCGTGCAAATTTGCATAATGTGAAGCTGCAAGGTGAAGCTGCTAGTGCTGATAGCGAAGGCAGCAGAAAGTTTTCCAGGTGGTTTGGCTGAGATAATTAAGGATGGTGGTTACACGGCTAGACCAAGTCTTTAATGTGGATGAGACTGGCTTATTTTGGAAAAGAATGCCAAATCGAACGTACCTTTCCAAGGAGGAGAAGTCAGCACCTGGCCATAAAGCTGGAAAGGAGCGACTGACTTTGCTGTTTGGGGCCAATGCAAGTGGTGATTTGAAACTGAAGCCCTTGCTGGTGTATTTGGCCGAGAATCCCAGGGCTTTCAAGGGCATTTTTCAAGAGTCAACTCCCTGTGATTTGGAAATCTAACAAGAAGGCGTGGGTACCTTAATGGTCTTCGAAGATTGGTTCAATGACCATTTCGTGCCAGCAGTGGAGCGGTATTTGACTTCGAAGGGTCTGCCTTTTAAGGCCCTCTTAGTCCTGGACAATGCCCCTGGTCACCCTTCAAATTTTGAGCGACATGCATCCTAATGTGAAGGTGGTGTACCTCCCACCCAATACCACATCGCTGATACAGCCAATGGACCAGGGAGTAATAGCAAATTTCAAGGCTTACTACCTTAGAAGGACCATACGTGTTGCTTTGAGGGCCATAGAAGCTAACAAGGAGTTGACACTGAAGCAATTCTGGAAGGGCTACAACATTGCAGATGCAGTGAAGAACATTGCAAGTGCTTGGGACGAGGTGAAGACGACCACTTTAAATGGGGCCTGGAGGAAACTGTGTCCACAGTTTGTGCACAGTTTTGAAGGCTTTGACCAGGCAGAAGACGTCGAGACTGTGACGAGGAAGATCGTAGGGCTAAGCAGAGGCTGCAACTAGATCTTGAACCTGATGAATTGTAACAGAGCTGCTGGCTTCCCATGGAGAGGAATTGTCTGCAGAGGACTTACTAGAACTTGAAACAACAAAATGATTGAGTAGAGGAGGCGGCACCAGAGCCAAAACCCAGGTCATTAACTGTGGAAAGGCTTTGTCAGAGGGTTTTACTCATCTGGAGAGAGCCTGGCTTCTTTTGAGGCAGAAGACCCTAACGTTTCTAGGTTTGACAAAATCAAGAGAGGAATCATGGATTTGGTGACTTTCTACAAGGAGACCCTGAAGGAGAAGCAGACGAAGAGAAGTGTGCAGTCCAGGCTTGACACTTTCTTTCACAAGTCTCCAGTACCACCACCTCCCACTCCTAGTCCTGGTAAGGAATTCTGAACTGTTTTACTAATTTTAATGTTGTTTACATAGTGTACATATTAAAATGTGTTAATTTTTTTAATGTAACAACTACTAAATGTAAGAGTAAATTGTAACTTCATTAATTTTCATCATTTGTAATTTTATTATGCAGAAGTGGTGACAGTTCCAGATCCCCCTGTACTACCTGTGACAGTTCCAGATCTCCCTGTACTACCTGTGACAGTTTCCAGATCTCCCTGTACTACCTGTGACAGTTCCAGATCCCTGTACCTGGACCCTCTGTATCAGCCCGCCCCACCTGCACGTGTACAATCAGGTAAGCAATTTCATTTTTCTCATTTTCATGTTGGAAATTGTTTACACCCTACATACATTCGTACACTAACTTACATAGTGGTACAATGTGTTTGATGTTGCATAACCTTATTATTTATTTTTTGGTTTTTTTTCCATTTCAGACCCCTTTGATAGTGACAGTGACCCAGATGACCCTGAGCCTTTCCATGGTTTTGATGCCTCGCCCTATACATCAGGTAAGGAATCCTTAACAAATTTGTATAAAATGTTTTATAAATTGCTAATAGAAATTTTATTAAAAGTGTACATATGCTACAATTACATCCACCTTATAATATATTTATGTACCCTATCATTCTTTCCAGATGTAGATGTTCCCTCATCAGTTGATACAAAGTATCACCTCCCCAGAGCCCAAATCAGTTGATACGAGTAGTATCACCTCTCCCATTCCTTCAGGTAAAAGAATTCTTCATTTTTTATATTGAAAACATACGTATTACACACTACATATGTCAAACAGTAATAACATGTGCGAGTAAGTTACAGTAGTAGTAACTATCATTTTATATATTTTTTATCATTCCAGACTCCCAAGCACCTGCCCCATCCCACTCCATAGCCAGCCACCCACTCTCATGTACCATATGACCATCCCATAAGCAAGGCCAACCAAACACTAGAATTTGGTAAGGACAGTTTTTTTTATTAATGTTTTAATATTACATATGTAATAACCATGTTATGTATGTAACATACATACTATAATCATATGTACTATTACATTATCATTCCAGACTGGCATGCACCTGTGACTTACATAAACCAGACCTCTACATAGCCTACATGTCTTCATTTTGCTGGAGGTAAGGAATTCTCAGTTGTGTTTAATGTTTGCATACGTACAATAAATTTTGTACACCTAAGTGGTTACATACTGTCCTTTAATATTAATTCTTCATTCCAGACTGCCCATCATCCTAGCCTGTTATCTGTGATAAAGCACACTGAAGTTAGGTTTGGAATGCATCCTTATCATGAATGCTCTACACCTCCACCTCCATCTCCACAACCTAGGTAACAGCTTTGAGACTCACTAAAAGTTGGTAAGTTATGTAAGGAATTTCTAAATTAAGTTTTATACTACATGTTATATGTGATATTAAACCACTGTATGGTGCATATTACTGTATGTAACTTACTATGCATAGAGTACTTACTAACATACTAATTATTTTTTGTACATTCCAGAACCCCTGAATGATGTAGGCTATGGGCCACATAAGACTTTGTCCATCCAGGGTTACGATGAATGTAAAATATAAACTAAAGGTAAGGAATTAATTAACATACATTAACTCTTTTAGTAGTACACTCTTGATATCTACAGTAATTAATATTGCATCACAACTTTCTGTAGTGTTATATTTTGTACACTAATTTTGTTACTTTTCCTTCCAGAACCAACATTTTTCACACAACTCCAGGCTGTTACTACAAGTGTCATCAAGGGATAACTACAAGTAGAAGCACCATTTTTGGATGGAAAAACCCTTCAGGAAAGTATACGTATCACATGTAACATGTAGTGTAACAAAGTATAACCAGTAATGGTTTTTACATACAGTAAGTAGCAATATTATACATACGTACATAACTTTTTTTACAGGAATTTCCAACCAAGTTTGATTATGTACATATGTAGTACATGTTATAAACCCACTGTACGTATGGTTACTGTATGTACTACTAAATCATACATAACATGACTTAACTTTGATACTTTTTTGGTACATTCCAGAAAACCAGGACCCCCTCCATGATGCAGGCTATGGGGGCCACATAAAACTTTGTCCAGGGTTACTACATAACATAGCACGACAACTGTAAACTATGTACTACTGTACTAAAGGTAAGGAATTATACATAGTACTATAGTAAACATACATTAAGTGACCAAGATCTCTCACATGGGATAAGTGATTCAAGGTCCCTCATGGGAATTACATACTGTACACTCCCTGCTGAACAGGGGGTGTAGACCAATCATTTACAATATGCAATATTAAACCACTGTATGGTGCATATTACTGTATGTAACTTACTATGCATAGAGTACTTACTGACAAAATTATCTTTTGTACATTCCAGAACCCCCCTGAATGATGTAGGCTATGGGGTGCCACATAAGACTTTTGTCCCCCAGGGTTACCAGGGGTTCGATGAATGGAAAAATATAAACTCAAAGGGTAAGGTGAATTAATTAAACATACATTAACTAAGTTTTATCACGTTATATATGTGATATTAAACCACTGTATGGTGCATATTACTGTATCGTAAACCTTACTTATGCATAGAGTACTTACGGACATACTAATTATTTTTTGTACCATTCCAGAACCACCTGAATGGAGTAGGTATGGGGCCACATAGACTTTGTCCCATCACAGGGGTTACGATTGAATTGTTTAAAAATATAAACTAAAGGTAAGGAATTAATTAACATACAGTAAAACTAAGTTTTATACATGTTATATAGTGATATAAACCACTGTTATGGTGCAGATTACTGTATGTAAACTTACTATGCATAGAGTACTTACTGACTACTAATTATTTGTTGTTACATTCCAGAAAACCCTGAATGATGTAGGATATGGTGGGCCACATAAGACTTTGTCCACTCCAGGGTTCGAGAATGTAAAATATAAACTAAAGGGTAAGGAATTAATTCACATACATTAACTTTTTTACTCTTTGATATAACTCAAAGTAAGGAATTATAAACTAAAAGTAAGGAATTAATTAACATACATAACTTTTTCTTTTACTCTTGATATCTATAATTTACATATTGTATTCAGGACTTTGTGTAGTATTTTGTACTAATTGGTGATTTTATTTCTTTACTTCCAGAGCTACCAGACTGGGATTTTAGTGTACTCCAGGATCTAACAAAGTGTGCAATGCCATGTGTATACGTATAGTGACAGTGTTTAGTATACCCTAAGGATTAAGTGTAGTGTACATTGTGCTTTTTAGTGTCACAAGAGTTTAATAAAGATTATACCTTCAAGAACCATCCTTTGCCATTGGAATAACCACACTACACATCATGCAATCTACTTGCATGTCACACAGGTAAGGTCTCTAACTTTTTCTTAGTTTAAGGCATATTTCCAAGTGTCGTTCCGGCTTACAACGATTTTCGGCTTACGACGCGCCTCAAGAACGGAACCCCCGTCGTAACCCGGGGACTGCCTGTATATGATAATGATATTTTTTTTTGTCATTTTGATGGTTGCATACTAAACTTCAGGCAATAACAAAAAAAGGAGCCAAAAATGAACTCTTAATCTTGAAAATTAAGCGTTGCTGTGATTTTTTGAAGAAAACATTTTTTCCGCTTTCGGCGCTCACTCGCGAACGCCGCTGGCATACGGGAGCCGATTTCTAAAATAACCGCTTCGGCATTTGAGGGTTAAAACATAATTTAAATGTGAATTTATCATATTTTGAAAATAAATCTTATATGGAATGAAAATTAAGATATAAGGTTTATCTGCTGAAATAATTTTTCTTTTATCGTCAATACATTTGAAGATATTAACATTGTATAGCATTAGGGACCAATGAAATAATTAAAACATCATTTAAATATGAATTTATGATATTTTAAAAATAATGTAAATGGGAGGAAACTTAAAGCTGTAAGGTTTTTTCCGGCCCAAATAATTTTTCTTTTTATCTTCAATACTTTTGGAGATACAGGCAGCCGTCAGTTAACTGCAGTATCAGTTAACGGCTATCCGGTTTTATGGCGCTTGTCTAGCGACGCTGTTAACTGGATTTTCGGAGCTGATTTCTGATTAGCAGTGCCGATATCCGGTTAGCAACACCAATTTTCTAGTTAACAATCTCTGGTAACGGCGCCCAATATTTGGTTAGTGGCGCCATTAAGAGGTTTTTAGTGCTGTTATCGCTGACTTCCGGTGATTCAGCATCAAGCTGGGAATGGATCCTGCTGTTAACCGAGGGCTGGCTGTATTAGCATTTGAATAATTAAAACATAGTTTAAATGTGAATTTAAGATATTTTAAAAATAAATCTTATAATATCTTCAATACTTTTGGAAATATTAACATTTAAATAGGGTTAGGGAATGCAATAATTAAAACATGATTTAAATATATCCACAAAAATAAGTTTTCTTTTATCTTTAATATTTTTAGATATTAGCATTTGAATTGCATTAGGGTGGGACATGCAAGGCCACCAGAAATGAGCCTGTTTCCAGTAAGACTTCGCTTTGCTCGTAATCATTATTATCATTATTATTATTATCATATTCAATTGTATTCAATGCTATTGCCCTCAAAGAAGGTCTCCTTCCTTATTATTATTATTATTATTATTCAAAGATGAACTCTATTCATATGGAACAAGCCCATAGGACCACTGACTTGAAATTCAAGCTTTCAAAGAACATGGTGTTTGTTTGATAGAAGTAACAGAAGTCAATGGGAAGTGCACAAAGAAAAGATCAGTTACTAGAAAATAAAAAGTTAATAAAATTAATATATAAATACGTAGATAAAAATGCAAGCAAATTGTAGCACTACATCTTCACTTGAAATTTTGACATTCCAATTGCAAAACATCCCTCAGGAAAACTTCCAAAGTCCATCGGCGTGAGGAATAAGGACCCAGGGAACGAAAAGCTCGACAGTGAGGCACAATTTCTGCATATTGATGTTGCTGTTCAGCAAATTTGATTGCTCTCAGCAGGAAATGAGGATCAGGGATCAATTATGAATGTGAAAAATCTGTTAAAAGACATCTTTTGCAAAACTGGCAAGTCATACTGCTGTCAGGAAATAGAAACCTACCACCACAAACCAATCAGCCTAAAATAGAAAAAAATCTCTGGCAGAAGCAGATATCCACACTGAAGAACAGTATTCTATTAAAGGAGGGCCAAATTACCAAAACAGGTTGCAATGATTTTATTACTGTTATAGATAGTATATGAGACCTTATGTATAAAACCTGACTTCTGTCGGGATTTTCTGACCTTTTCATTAGATGTTTCTCAAGAGTAAGATGCGAGTAAAAAAAATACACCAAGCATAGTTAATGCTTCAGGCCCTTTGGCAGAGTCCCATCCATCTGAAGGAGAGGATGGGGTGGAAAATCAATACACCATCTACTAATGGCAACAACAGTTTTTTTTGTTTTACTTGAGTTCAGCCTCAAAACCCCCTCTGATCACAACAGTCAATAATCCAGTCCACGTCATGAATGAGACTAAGGGCAGCTTTATTTCTCATAAGTGGAGACTTTACTACACTAATAAGTGTTGCATCATTTCCATACGGAACAATTTTGTTTTCCAGCAACACTCAAATAAAATGAAAAAAATTGTAGAAAAAAACTTTGTGGGGTAGAAAAAAAAAAAGTGTGGGATAAATGACATAACATGCATTTTTTTTTTGGGTTAATATCAGGGTTGGAGTAACTGTAATTTAATTGAAATGTAATTAATCAAAGAATTTGTGTAATTGTAATTGAAAATTAAATTACAGTAACTGTATTTTAATTAATTACAGGAGAATATAATTTGTATTTTAACTGTAATTATAAAATTCGAGTGGTATGGATCGGGCTCCATTAGGAGTGATGGGTTGCTTAAAAGACTTCAATTTGCTGTGTTTCTCCGCCAATGGAGCAGCATCGCACGTGATGAGCACGTCCCAGTTCCCGACCAGTCTTCTACCACTTACACTTCTAGAAATAAATTATGTAACCCTATTAGCCCGATTTGCTAGCCTCAATACAATGTTTCCTGTACCCAATAAAGATTAGAGTTTATTCTTGCACCGAAATCAGTTGTAATTGTAATTGTAATTGAATTTGTTAAGTAACTGTAATGTAATTGTTATTTCCAAATGTAATTGTAATTGTAATTTTACATTTTTTGAAAATAACTGTAACTGTAATTTATTTCTTCAAGTAATTTATTTCTTCAAGTGTGATTACTCCAACCCTAGCTTGGAAAAAATAAATTAATGCTTTAATGAACTACAGTTCAAGAGGCATAATGAATAAAAACTACAATTAATATTCAAAAGATTTTACTATACACTATATGCTTAGTAGCCTGATATTTAAAAAAAAATTATTTCACTTTAATTAAAACACAGATAAAGAATAAAATGCAATAATCTGGGAATTAAATTTGATTTTTTAAATCTTTCATAACATTGTTTCATCAATTAACCCTCTTACGCCGATTGGACGTATTAAACGTCGAGTCAAAATGTCTCCCGTATGATGATTGGACGTATCATACGTCGGCTCAAAAAAGTTTTTTTAAAAAATTCGCGGAAAAATACTTATAGGCCTTACCAGCCGAAAAACTTTTGTAAGCACGCGCCTTGGGGGTATGCTGGGAGTTTCACGGGATCAAGGCGTTGTTTTGTTTTACAATCGCTGGACGCAGGCGCGCAAAAAAAGAAGCGCGAATTTCTTTCTTCTTATCGCACTAAAAATAAAGTATCAGTGACACATCTCGGAAATTATTTCGTCACTTTGACATAATTATTGCACCATTTTAAATTATCCTTTACATGAAGTATTATATATGAAAATGTGCGCAATTTCATGCACAATACAACTAAAAAATACTCATGATTGTAGCTTTTATCAATTTTGAAATATTTTCATATAAATAACGATAAGTGCAAAAATTTCAACCTTCAGTCAACTTTGACTCTACAGAAATGGTCGAGAAACGCAATTGTAAGCTAAAATTCTTATATTATAGTAATATTCAATCATTTGCCTTCATTTTGCAACAAATTGGACATCTCTAGCACAATATTTCGATTTATGGTGAATTTATGAAAAAACTTTTTCCTTACATTCGTGCGATAACTCTTCCGATAAATTTTTTTCGTGCGATTGTCCTAATGTTGCACCCTTTTAAATTTGCCGTTACATAAAGTTTTATATATGGAAATGTGCGCAATTTCATGCACAATACAAAAAAAAAAAAACCCATGGTTGTAGCTTTTATCAGTTTTGAAATCATTTTCATATAAATAATGTTAAGTGCAAAAATTTCAACTTTATTCGGTCAGCTTTGACCTCTACCGGAAATGGTCGAAAAACGCAATTGTAAAAAGCTAAAACTCTTATATTCTAGTATATTCAATCATTTACCTTCATTTTGCAACGACTTGGAAGTCTCTAGCACAATATTTCGATTTATGGTGAATTTATGAAAAAAAAAAAAATTACGTTCGCGCGGGGTAACTCTTCCGAAAAAATCAGATTTTTTTTGTGCAATTGTCGAAAATGTTTGCACAATTTAAAATTAGCTGTTACATAAAGTTTTATATATGAAAATGTGCGCAATTTCATGTAGAATACAACTAAAAATGATTGAAGGTTGTAGCTTTTCTCTTTTTTCGAAATATTTGCATATAAATCACAATAAATAGAAAAAAAAAACCACGTCGGTCAAATTTGACTCTACCGAAATAGTTGAAAAACGCAATTGTAAGCTAAAACCTTACGGCCTAGAAATATTCCGTCATTTTTCTTCCATTTTGAAACAAATTTGAAGTCTCTAAAACAATATTGTGATTTATGGTGAATTTTTGAAAAATATATTTACCTTCACTCCGCGCGCCGATTCGCGGCCGCAAGTCTCGAAATACGTACATGGCATTATCCTAATATTTGCTCCTTTTCATATTAGCCTTTTATAGAGTTTCATATATCAAAATGTGCGCAAATTCATGAAGAATACAATAAAAAAAAAATTGAAGGTTTGTAGCTTTTTCCATCTTCGAAATATGTGCATATGAAAAAAATATATATATTAAAATTTCGACATTCGGTCAAATTTAACTCGTCCGAAATGGTCGAAATCTGCAATTCTAATCTAAAACTCTTACAGTATCGTAATATTCAATCATTTGTCTTAATTTTGAAACAAATTGGAAGTCTCTAGAACATTATTTAGAATTACGGTGAATTTTTGAAAAAAAAAATTTTTTGCGTCCGCGCGTTACGAATTCGTACATCATTTTGTGATAATATTTTTCCGGTGTTGCTTTTATTGTTTTACAATGTATTATATATCAAAATTATTGCAATTTAGTGTACAATACAACGCAAAAAAAAAGTAACTGGTTAGCTTTGACCGTTTTCTGCGCAGCAGTGATGATAATACAATTATGTATGAATTTTTTTTTTTTTCGCTACAATTATATTC
>NC_087201.1:110172200-110201781 GCF_015104395.2 Macrobrachium nipponense
TGGCGGCTTACAAGAATGAACATGAAAAAACATCATATTTGATAATGTGAAGGGCAGTTTCAAAAGCTGCCTTTGTATCATATTTCTGTGCATAAATAAAAATACCCTATACATAATGCATTTTCTTACACATTTTAAATATAAAATACCTCAAAATTCCTTCTTTTTTTAATGAATTTTTTTTACGCCAGCCGTAAAACCGATTCGTCGCTGAGCGATTGTGCCATTAACCGCGGGCCGCCTGTATAGCAAAAAATCTAAATCATGTAACCTAGATGTACAGAAGTCAAGAAGTTGAAGTGCTTAAAGTGTTTTTATTTTTATTTATATGAAATAACCTAAGTATATGACACAAGATAAGTAGTCTGCTAACCTACGGTGCATGTAACAATACTGAAATGTGGTGAGAATGTAGTGTAGTGAGATTGGGGGAAAGAATATTTCATGCATAGGCTAGCTCTAATTTTTTTTTTTTTTTACTTTTGGATGACTTTTGAAAGTGTATAGTTATTCTTCCTTTGGGTAAAGATGTTTATCTCAATTATTTATTGGTGCCTGGTTTATGCATTAGAAACAGCATTACATCAGGAGTCTTATAAATAAGATACAGCAATACAGATTCTCTTTTTAAACAACTCATCAAAAGTAATCCTTTTTGCACAGCAAGCACAACTCATCTGAATTACAATATGTCATAAAATATGAAGACCTACCTGAAGAATGAATTGACATGAGCACCTAAGTGGAATTCACCCTTTCTGATTAACCGAGTTCCTCCCATACTTTCATGAGATTCAGGGTTGTAAGTGAAAACGACAAGATTTTTGTCTGCATCTCCGGCAATGAAGGCTAAGGTAGTATTGTCAACTAGAAACTGAATTCCATATACTTGCAAGGGTTTTAAATCCTGAAGGAAGACAAAAAATACAGATAGAATATCATTTTTACAAATGCAGTCTTCTAACAGAGGCAAAACTACTACAGGCAGTCCCCGGTTATTAGCGGAGGTTCTGTTCCTGGTGGGGTTCCGTTCTCGGAAGGATGCTGATAAGCGAAAACCGCCATTAATCAAAACTTGGTGATTTATGGTGCTTATGGCATCAATAACTGGTGAATGGCGCCTCTATTAGGTATGTTGTGGTGCCATAACTCCATCATCAATATCTTATGGTGCCATAACTCTCTTATCAGCACCCAAGGCACCGTCACTGAAACTTGGCTTGTTATGGCACCATAAATCTCCTATTTTATGGCGCTTGTCCGAATTGCCATTAACCAAGTCCGTTGATAACCGGGGACTGCCCGTGCTTATAATAACATAAATATTCTTTATATGAAATAAGGTTAAAACTAAAGCTGATAATGTGTTAAAACCTGCCATGGGACTAGTACTATGCTAAAATGACTAGAATGAACACACAAGAAGACTGGAAATATTTGATTACCTTAGATTTTATTATTCCATTTCAAAAATAACAATTTGTCAAAAATTGTATTTTTCCTAACTATACAAACCTGAGGTCCTTTAACAATAGGAAGGTAACTTAGCGGCAGCTGAACCGGTCGCAAGCTTTGAACAAGGGGGTTCGGTAGTTAACTAATTGTCCAGCAGTTGGCGGTCAGCTCGACTGCGAGGGGAGGAGTCAAAACTTTGCTTTAGGCCCAGGAAACGCAGAGTGGGGGTGGCATGAGGTGGGACTGTGTGTAAAGGACCTCAGGTTTGTATAGTTTGGAAAAATACATATTTCGACAAATTGTTATTTGTTCCGATACATATACAAACCGTCGGTCCTTTAACAATAGGAAGACTCACTTATTGGTGGGTGGAATCTGAGTCTTATGAACAGACTGGTGTTCGTCCGACCTTGGTTCCCTCCCTGGTCGTAAGAGCAAAGGGAGGGATCCTAGCCTTTGCCCAGCTGATTGGGGTGTGCACTGCAGGATCAGTGGCCAGACTTCTGGACCAAATTTATAAGAGGGAGGCCAGCGTACCTCTTATAAATAGCAAATAAACAAGAACTAGTTCCTACTTCAAGAGCCAACATGAAGTCATGGGTTTGTCTCTTGTTGGCTTCCACTACCCCCCCTTGTAGGGGAGTGGTGGATAAACACTCCTATCCCTACTGAAAGGGATAGGATGGAGCTCAGTCGTGTGGCTTACCTGCATCTGCTTCCTGTTCAGCGTAGTGACGACAGCGGCCCTCTGCCCACAGGTAGAGGAGGAAGAAAGAAGGAGTAAGAAAAGCCAGTCACACTCTCTTTAACTCGTCCATTCATGCAGTCACACAAGGATGCGATGCTGTTCTGTCCGGTCAGGTGCTGGGTAAGCTACACAACTTGTTGAGCAGCCACCACGGGTCCCAAGGAAAAGGTGTCCAAGGACCTGTGGTTAATATCCCGAAGGTAGAAGGAAATAAAGATGGTTTGGTTGGCCCAAACCCCTGCCTTCAGAACCTGCGCCATGGAGAAGTTCTTGCGGAACGCAAGGGTTGGACCAATACCTCTGACTTCATGAGCTCTCGGACGAAGGGTACGGGTGTCGTCACTACCATCCGCGTCGTACACCCTCCTGATCACCTCACGCAGCTAGAAAGAAATTGTTCTTGGAAACCTCTTTCTTGGTAACCCCGGTGCTAACGAAGAGGGGTCAACACTCAGGCCTGAGGTGTCGAGTTCTCTTCAGATAGCGCCGTAGTGCCCTCACAGGACAAAGCAGCATCTCATCCGCATCATTATCAGTGAAGTCCTTCAGGGAGGGGATTGTGAAAGACTCGAACTAGTCGTCAGGGACTGAAGGATTCTGAGTCTTCGGTACGAAGTCCGGGACGAAATAGAGCGTCACGGATCCCTGTCCCCTGGAATGCTTAACGTCGAAGGAGAAACCATGAAGTTCTCCTACTCTCTTCGCCGATGCCAGGGCCAGCAGGAAGAGGGTCTTGAGGGTCAGATCCCTGTCTGACAACTCTCGGAGTGGCTCGAAGGGTCTTCGAGTCAAACTCCTAAGGACGAGAGTCACATCCCACCCCGGGGGCCTGAGTTCCCTGGGTGGGCAAGACCTCTCGAAGCTCTTCATAAGGAGAGAGATCTCGAAGGAGGAGATATCCACTCCTCGCAGTTTAAGGACTAGGGCCAGGGTGGCTCTGTATCCTTTAACTGCGGAGACGGAGAGGAGCTATTCTCGGCGAAGGAAAACGAGGAAATCCGCTACCTGGTATACAGCTGCAGAGGACTGTCTGAGGTACCCAGCCATCTCTGTTGCTGCTCGGCGAGAAAAGCCTCTTGCTCGCAAGAGATGGTGGATAACAGCCAGCCGCGAAGACACAGGGACCGAACCGACCGGTGATACCGTTCTACGTGTGGCTGGCACAGGAGGTTGTGCCAGGGGGGAATCTCTCTCGGTGCTTCGGCAAGCAGAGCCAGCAGGTCCGGGTACCAAACGGCCTCAGGCCATTTGGGTGCCACCAGGATCATCCGAAGATTCGGGGTGACCAGCGCCCTGCTGATCACCTTTCGAATCAGACAGAACGGGGGAAAGGCGTACATGAAGAGGTTGTCCCACGGGTGTTGAAGAGCGTCCTCTGCAGCTGCCCACGGGTCCGGCACAACTGAGTAGAAAACCTGGAGTTTTCTGTTGTGCCGGGTGGCGAACAGATCCACAACTGGACGCCCCCACAGGTTGAAGAGCCTCTCTGCCACGTCTGGGTGAAGGGACCACTCAGTTCATATAACCTGATCCCGATGGCTGAGCTTGTCTGCTACCACGTTCCTCTTGCCTGGAATGTAGCGGGCTGACAGCTATACCGAGTGTGCGACGGCCCACTTGTGCACCTACAACGTCAACTGATGCAACGGGAGGGACACTAGGCCCCCCGGTTTGTTGACGTACGCCACTACCGTGGTGTTGTCGCTCATCAACACCACTGATTGTCCCACCAGATGATCTTGGAACTCTTGGAGAGCAAGAAATGCCGCCTTGAGATCCAGGACGTTGATGTGGAGGTGCTTGTCGTGATGATTCCACACACCCGCAGCCAGCAACTCCTCCAGGTGTGCGCCCCATCCCTTGGTCGATGTGTCTGAAAACAGCAATATCTCTGGGAGGGAGTGCGAAGAGGCACTCCTCTTACGAGGTTCCCGTCGTCCAGCCACCAGGCTAGGTCCTGCCTCACCCCCTCAGTGAGAGACACGGGGAAGAAAGGTGGGTCTCTTGCCTGTGACCAACACTCCTTCAGTCTCCATTGAAGAGACCGCAGGTGAAGACCCCATGAGGTGACGGGAACTTCTTAACTTCTTCTTCGAGAGACGACTGGTGACCGATCACGACCTGCCACTGCTGAGCTGGCTGCTCCTGTAGGGACAGGAACCATCCTGCTGCCTTCCTGAACCTGCTGATCCACGAGTCTGCGGGGAAGACTCGCCCTGCTACCATATCGATCAGCATGCCCAGGTACTTCATCCTCTGCTTGGGCTCGAGATCTGACTTCTCGTAATTCACTACGATCCCCGGATCCCGGCAGAATTCGAATTGATCTCTGTCCTGTAGCAACTGCGAGCAGGAGCTCGCCAGGACTAACCAATTGTTGAGATACCTCAGAAGACGTATCCCTACCGAGTGGGCCCAAGCCGACACCAGCATGAACACTCGCGTGAACACCTGTGGGGCGGTAGAGAGACTGAAACAAAGTGCCCTGAACTGGTACACCGTCCTGTCGAGGATGAAGCGGAGGTACTTTCTGGAGGATTGATGGATGGGTATCTGGAAATACGCGTCCCTCAGATCCACAGAAAGCATCAAGTCGTTCTCCCTGATGGAATCAAGCACTGATTGTGCTGTCTCCATCGTGAACCAAGTCTGGTGAATGAATCGGTTCAAGGGAGAGAGATCTATCACCAGGCGCCAGCCCCCCCAAGGACTTTACCACCAGGAAAAGTTGACTGTAGAAGCCCGGCGACTGATCCCATACGATCTCCACAGCTCGTTTGCTCAGCATGGCTTCTACTTCCTGCCAAAGCACCATGTCCTTGGCCGAACCAGGAACATACGTCTGTAGATGGACTGGGTTGGAGGTGAGGGGTGGCAGAGACTTGAAGGGTAGTAAATATCCCTCCCGAAGCACGTTCACTATCCAGGTCTACGCTCCGTAGCGCTGCCATGTTCCCCAATGGCTTGCCAGGCAACCCCCCCCACTTCCAGCAGCAGGTGAGGGGGAATGCCGTCCCTAGCGTTTCCCTCCTCTCTTCGACTTCTTCTTCCCGGCTCCTCCTCGAGAGAAGGAGGGCTGGTTACGGTTGCTCCTTACAGTTGAAGTCGAAGGCAGAGTCTTTCCTCTCAGTTTCGACGAAGCAATCGTCTTAGCCGCAGAGGAAGCGCTAGCTAAACTCTTGGGCTTAGCCGCAGTCGTTCGAGGTTGTCCAGCCACCTTCGAGACTGCCTGGTGGACTAAATGGTCACTTTCATCACTGCACCGTTGTTCCACCGCAGCGTCCACCATCTCTCTGGGGAAGAGAGAGGAGGAGCTCAGCACTGGTCTGTTGCGAAGACCCAAGGCCGCTTCTCACCCAGCCGCCCTGGTTACTTGAGTGAGGACAGCGTCCCTACGCCTTAGAACCAGGTTAGCCCACAGGTTAGCCGTCTGGTGGGCCACGTAGGAGATAGCCCTACCTCCAGACTGGCACAGTCTCACGAAAGCCGGGTCCCCTTCAGGAGTAATGTTTCCCGAGAAGGCCGCAGCTCTAGACACTGTGAGGGACCACAGGTCTATCCAAGAGACTGCTTAGAATGCGACCATGGCGGTAGACTCCAAAGCAAGTGCCTCTTGCTGCAAGAACCAGAGGTTCTCCAACAGGAGCGGCTGCAGAGACATCCCCGGAGTTAGCCTAGCTAGCTCTGGTTAACCTGCTTGGGCGGCAGAGGGTCCTCCGATGGCACGTAAAATTGCCTCTGTCGCGGTAGAGGTGGGGGGAAGGAGCTTGGATGACCTGCCGGACCGAAGCGAACCCTTCTGTCCGGAGACGAGAGCGTCCACCTGGCTCAGCACGCTGTCAGCCAAGGCTGATTGCGGCAGACCCACCATCGCCCTGGGTTCCTTTTTGGGTCCCCAGAACGACTCCAAACCCAATGTAGGCTCGTACGGTGGGAGCGGCGATCCTTCCCCGAGGTCGTTGTGCTGACGAATCAGCGCAATAACCTTAGCGAATGACCTCTGGATCTCGGGAGTGACTGCGTCCTGCGGAGACGGACATTCAAGCCTGTCCAGCAAGAACACCTCCCGAGACCCTCCTTCCACAGGAGGAACCACGACAGACCCCTCCCGGTCTCTTCCTGCCACTTGCGCATACGATCTGGTCGGTCCTAGGACTGTGCCAGGTTCGTAGGGCTTCGTGGCGGGATCGCAAGGAACGCGCTCCTCACAATCACTCCTGATTGCCTTGCTCTTCCCGGTGTAGCCCAAGGAAGTGGAAGGGATAGGAGAGGTAGACCTGACGCTCCCCCCTTGCCCACCGGCAGAACCAGCGTGCTGGGGAGGCTGCAGGCGATCGCCAACCCGCGGTGGCGATCGAGCTGCAGGCCTGGTCAAGCGGCTGGACCAAGAACAGCGGCGATGGTCCCGAGCGTCAGAAGAGCTGCTGCTGGTCCCCCTCTCCGCCCGGTCCCGGTGGGAGCGGCAGTCAGGGGACCGGCAGAGTCCGCTGTCGCGATGGGAGCGAGGTCTGTCCTCATGGTGCGTCACACCACTTGGACCAGCCAAGGCTGGTCCAGGCAACTGAGGGGACCACTTCCTCGCCTCAGCCCGCGGCCGGTCTGGGACTGTCACGTCAACCCTGGGTACCGGCGGCTCGCCACGAGAGCGATCGCTGGCCTGGTGGGAGTCACCTGGGGGACTCCTGCCAGTCTTCCGCTCCGTGCCTTGATCCTGGTGCCGAGCGAACTCGGTTGCCTGGGTCTTGGCTGCGGGCGACTGTACACTCGGTACCTCTCGCAAACGAGGCCGAGATGGTACCTGGCGTCGAGCATAACCTCTGGCGCCAGGCGAGGAGGTACCGGTGTTGGCCAACACTCCTCGGGTCTCAGTCTTCTTCTTCCTTGCGGAAGGAGAGACGGGGGCCCCCCCTCCCCCCCCCAAAGGAACAGGAGGACCAGCGGAAGTCCTGGTGGGACGGACCCTTAGAAGTCTCAGAGCGAGCCTTATTGGGGGGGGAGGAGGCTACCTTCTTCTTCTTCAGCTGTGGAGCGTTAGAAGTCGGCAGAAGACGACGATGAAGAAGACGAAGATGACAAAGACACCTTCCTCTTCGTTAGCTTCCTCAGGACCACCGTCAGGTCTTCCATCCAGGACGGAGGCGGGGCAGTTGCCGAAGCAACAGGGCCCAGCTGCACCTGTCCGGAAGGACCTGGGGTGGGGGCAGCAACACCACAGGCAGGAACGACAGCGGCAGGAACTGGTACTGAAGCGGCAGCGATCACAGGAACAGGAGGCAGGGCAGGAACCAGAGGCATCCTCTGTACTGAAGGCAGGCCTAATGGCGAGCTCTTGGGACACCGGAAGTCAGGGGCAAGAGCAAGAGCGGCAAAACCAGGCGGCGGTGTCACGGCAAACCTCTTAACATCCGGCAGTGGTGCCTGAACAGCAGCTGTCGGGGTCACCATGGCAACGTGCTGGGTGAAGACCAGGTGCTGCGGAGCAGCGTAACCAGGCGTGGATACCTTCGTGGTCGTGGTCAGGCCAAGAGTTACCGGCCTGGTCCCTCTCGCCAAATGACTAAGCAGCCCCTGAACACTCGGTGTCCCCTAGAGCCCCATTGGCTCAGTGCGAGAGCATTCTCGCACTCGGCACTGAGTGCATAATTCATGAGGATCTACCTCGAAAGAGAACCGAAAGGCCCCACACTTATGGCCCTCCACACCAGGGCACAATCTGCGGATGATGGGGGGCGAGGGGGTCTCTCTGGCTCTCAGGAATCCATAATAATTCACAATTCACGATAGTATGAATAATACAAAAAACCATGTACAGTGGGGCTCAAATCTCATATGACATTCTTCTTTTTGTATCGTCCATATTCTCGGACTCAACGTGATGTTGCCAAGTAGTGCTATTATTTTTCTTTTTTTTTTATTTGTAATGTCATTCATGTCGAAAAGTTTGCGAATTCACAGCTAGCCTTATTTTTCTTATGGTTAAATAGATATGATCCCTTTTATGCATTGGTATAATTCTTAATTTGTGTGATTTGAATTGATTTTTTATTTTTTTTATCTTTACGTTGCTCAGTTCAAGTGTGGTGTGATAAGGTAAGCGGAGCCAGCAATGAAAGTACGCTTAACATGCTCCTCGGACTGGTCAACATAACCATGTCTGCAGCATTATGACAGTAGGCCTAATAAGCTCAACAGTCATAACAACAATTTCAATGTAGGAATAGGAATTAAAACAAGTTTTATTTGAATGTTGAAGATTTCGGCTGCGTTTAAGCTGCCTGTATGTTGGAAAATGTTTTATAGGCCTAAAAAAATAATCTAAACCATCTGAGATGTAATCTGTTACTAATGAATTAATTTGTTGAGATTACCGGTTCTTTGAGGAATATGAATAACAACCAGTTTTCTTTGAATGTTGAAGTTTCAGGCTGTGTTTAAGCTGCCTGTATGTTGCAAAATGATTTATAGGCCTAGAAAAATAATCTAAGCTTTCTGAGATGTAATCTTTACTAATGTTTTTATTTATAGAGATTACCTGTTCTTTGAGGAATGAAAGATGATAATGATTTTGGTTATATGGAGAAGATGGCTATTAATCGAAATATCATAAGTATTAATATCAAGGCATATAGAACACTTGTTTTTCAACTGGTTTACAATATTATTTTCTTAAAAGTCCTTCTGCTCGCTTTTGGTGTATAACTTATTCTTTCATAAGGTAACTTGAAGTGCAAGAATGTGAAGATAACCTCATTTGCTTTCTGGCCAGAAATTGTTAATATGGAAATGTGAATGTTAAGCGTAAAGTAAAGAAATCTAACACCTAGGCCCGAATAATATCTTGGCTTTGACAAATAGGCGAATATTTGCTAGTATGCTATCAGTTTTGAAATATTTAAGAAAGATAACAAATATTATGTATGAAAATCTAAATATTCCTTTAACACATATAAAGTAAATGTTTTCAAGATAATTTAATGGTCGCTACTCATTGTAGACCTGCTTATATACCAGGTGGTTGTTGTTGCACCGACACTGATACGTCACACATGCGCTCCTCACATGTTGATATCGGTGGGCGCATTCTACTTTTGTATATACATATTTAAATTTTTTCAGCATTTTAGGGTAAAAGCAATCAAATATGACTTTCAAATTTTATGTTTGCTTGGAAGCATTATTAATGTTACGACAATTTTTTTTTAATTTATTTATTTAACATTTGAACTGAGGTTTGATGGCGACTTCGCTATGGTCAAATGCTTCAGTAATGAGTGAACGAAAGTTTTGAAAATGTTTCGTAAGGGTTTTTCCGAAATTTGGCTACATGTGACGTTTTCTTACAATTTTTAAATATATTACAGATATCACTCTTATTAAACATATTATGACTTTAGTGTATGCGATAATCGCGTTTTCGCATTGAAGTAAAAGATACATATGGAGCATGCTAGGTTGCCAGTTCGTGAATTTTGAACGAAATCCTATGGAGTCATGTCGCATGAGATTTGAGCATCACTGTACTTACGTTGGCTTTGCACATGCACACTAGTAAGAGAGAAAGAGAAAAAATCTTCACGATATGAAAAAACCAAGCATACGACGAATACAGCGGGCAGAGAGGCGAGCAACACGTCTATCCACCAGCGCGGCCGAAAGCAAAGTGACTCCTCTCCTCGCAGTCGAGCTGACCGCCAACTGCTGGACAAGTAGTTAACTACCAAACCCCATTGTTCGAAGCTTACGACCGGTTCAGCTGCCGCTAAGTTACCTTCCTATTGTTAAAGGACTGAGGGTTTGTATACGTATCGGAACAATATAATAGGCAAACAGAATAATCAACCTATCTGAAACATATATCAAAATATGATAAACACAACACTATGAACATCAGTTGATTAATTTAACAAAGGGTTTATATCCTACAGCTAAATTAAAGAAACATGTTACCCTTGACACAAGTGAGAGAGTTCTGTTTTCTTCCTGGAATCGCAAAAGTAAGACAGATTTACAAATGTCTGCAGCAAGTATAAGGCTTTTGATGCACAAGAGCTGATGAATGTAGATCTGGGTGTCAATGAAAGCTATTCCGACTAGGTCTGCATCTTTTAACTGCCATATGTACACCTGAAAACAAGACAATAATCTTAACACTCTTGCATGAAGGTAACAGTATCTTAATATTCTTGCATGAAGGTAACAGTAACATTTGCTTAAATCACCCATAATTCAGAGCATAGGAGCACCACACTGAGTGGTGGCTAATATTAATTCAAAGGTATAGCAAGATTTGCAATACATTACCAACATTTACAACATGGAACATATGTATTTTCCACTAACCAAAAAGTTAAAACTTTCAGTTTGACAATTGACAGCTTTAGATAAAACTACATGTATATGGTAAGCATAAATTACTAAATATCCCATCACTGAAACTATTAATATGTGATGTGACCTGTTCTTAGCAAGGAGCATGCCAGATATACATTTTTTAAGGAGTCTTTTAATATGTACAGTTAAGGTAAAAGCATAACTACTTGACAAAATATGTGGGAAGCATGAATATAAAAATATTATAAATAGTTTATCAGTAATAATATGTCTATAACATGGAAAAAGTTAATAATAAATCATAAATGACACTGTCTAAACCAATTACATAATGAGGTTTTGAACATATAGCAAAGTCCACCTAGCTTTGCAGCTACGACCTGCCCACTACACATCAGTGATTAGCTGGCTCTTTATGGGGGATGACATCACACTAGTTAGCAGTCCATATAATTACCAGAATGGATTTTATTCCATTCAGTAACATTGAGTTTTGTGCATGAACCATGACAACACAGATTTGAGTTCCTGGAGCTGTGAAGTATGCAACTGATATCTCTGATAAAAGATATTTTAAGTTATAAATATCATTATGAAGATCTTGGATCATTTTGTCTGTGCATCTTTTTTTTCATCACTTACTTTTTTCTTTTAAACTGATAAAATAAAGCATAGACTAATGCAGCCATTTCTGATATTAGAGTATTAATTCATCATAATCCTGCATGTCCAATGTTAATATCACTGAGTTAGGCTTACATGTCAATTTTCTTATATTTTGATGCAATGGCAGAGCATAGACCTACTTGTCAGTTTCTTATGGTTTGAGGCAACGACAAGGAATAGTCCTTCAAGCTATTTCTTAAATTTTGAGGCAATTACAGGACACAGACCTGCACATCAATTTCTTATATTTTGAGTCAATGACAGGGCATAGGCCTACATGCCAAATTCCTAATCCAAATAGTTTTTTCATGTATCTGTTGGTTATAGAGTAGCTTTTAATTAATATAGTGGTTTCAACTCCACAATATATAAAAGTATATGCATCAAGTGAAAGGTATGTATAAGCAAGTGCACATACGCATACATGCGTGGATTGTCATAGTAATTGTATCGCCATTTTTACCAAAGACAATAAAAGTTAAACTTGTGGGCACGTAGCCAATTGCACACAGATTAATCATAGGACTGTCTCAGCCTTATAAACAACTATTAAACTGCTCGCAATGAACTATATTAAAAATATATTTAACATAAGGGATAACAAATTATATTACTGTGAGAAGTAAATATAACGCTGCTGTGCCATTTCTATGAAAATGAAGGCTATGGTAGGAAGACATTATAAGAAAAAAATAAATTATAACTGAAAACGTTATGTATGAGCCGACTTAAAACAATCTGCGAGTACCCCATGAATCACTTGATTTTGGGAGCATTCTTGTAGCTAACCCTGTTGAATGAAAGGATAGATAAAAGTCAGTCAATTTTCTCTCACTCTTTCTCTCTTTCTGTTGTCAGGAGAATATTCTAGAGTAGACTATATTCATAAAGATCTTGAAACTTTTAATTATAACATGACTAAATTTCAATGAACAAGAGTAGGCAGGTAATTATTTACACCAGTATTTTATGAATAAGTCTGTTTATTCTGCAACGTTAGGTTACCATAAGAAAAATTTTCTAAGACACTACAAACACCATAGTTCCTCTTTGGACAGGTGATCTTTGCACTCAGCTACCAATCCGGTGGTCTGAAGTTTGATTTTCAGCTCAGCCAACGCAGAATCAGAGGAATTCATTTCTAGTGATAGAAGTTTATTTCTTGATATAATGTGGTTCAGATCCCACATTAAGCTGTAGGTCCTGTTGCTAGGTGACCAACTGGTTCCTAGCCACGTAAAAATATTTAATCCTTCTGGCCAGCCCTAGGAGAGCTGTTAATCAGCTCAGTGGTCTGGTAAAAGTAAGATATACTTAACAAGCACCATAACAGCAGTAACAGAAACCACAATAAAACAGCTGAATACAAGACAGGCCTATAATTCAAACGTCATAAGCTGCGTAAACTGACAAAAAGACACACGTGCTAGGATGACATAGCATTCAGGTGAACATCATTTATGACACATAACACCAGTATCGCGGAACATTCCTGACTACATTCATATTTTCCTGCTCTTTTACCATTTTTACAGAGATATGTATTTTGATTTTATTTCAAGGGATAATATAAAGTTTCCTTTTGATAATCAGCACAAAGTATTTTAGTTAGGTAACCATTGCAAAATAAATGAAGAAGAAAAGAATCAGAGATTAAACAACTTTTTAAAACTATTGTCCACGTAATTAGTGGGCAGGGATTAGCTGCAAAACTAGGTGGACTTTGCTATAGTTTATCTTGTATTATCACCAGGAATAATTTACCTTCTGTCCAATAGCTGATACAAGTAAGCCTCTGCAATGTGCTAATGCTGTGACAGGACCCTTTTGTTCCCCTTCATAAAGAAGTTTAAGTCTGTTCTTTGTCAGAGGCTGACCTGGTTCTGGCACAACATCAATGACATCAAAGATAAAGATTCGTCCTCGACATGTAATATCTTCACCAAAGCTGAAGTAAAAAACAAAACACGTTTTTCTCACGAATATAAATAATCCATTCAGATATTTTCCTGTTAACTCAGGAAAAGATTACAACATAGAAATACTAGTGTTGATAAATTATGTACCATGAAACAAACTTTTAGAATCAATTGCTTTGTGAACCTAATTTGTAATTGCACTGACAACAGATGGTCTTATGAACCTAATTTGTAACTGCACTAACAACAAATGGTTTTATGAACCTAATTTGTAACTTCATTAACGGGCTATAAAAAAAAGAACCTAAAGATTCTTGAAAAATCCTCTCAAGAATGCTACTATAAAAGAAACTTACCAGAATGTAGTCCCTAATGCAATGTATCCTCTTAAACCTGATCTGTCTCCTTCATATGCTAATATCACATTCTTGCAACAGGTTATATGTTCCCAAAGTTCCAAGGTATAATCTGTATTTGGAATCATCTGAAAGATACAAAAGTTCCATTAGTATTTTACATTTCAATAAAAAATATTTGATGAAGTAATGATGGCACCACTGCAGACCCTTGGTAATAGGTTAAAAAACTTTTTAACTTTTTGGCATCATATTTTGAACAGTGATAATTAAAAAAAACTGAGTAGCATAAAATGTTCTCATTTTCACCCCTTTCATTTGATTTCTTTGCCTTCACTTAACATTCTTTAATTTTGAATGCAAACTCACATTTAATATACCAAGCATTCAAAATATTCTTGCATGCATAACAGAACCACTTGTTCCTTAAAAATTTCTCAAAAAGACATTCTAGCTTCTCTATAATTCATTAAAGATGAAGTCTGTAATTAAGAATGAGTTTAAACATGAATAGTTTTCCAATCTAGTACTTGTTTAATGATTCTTTTCATGTTTAGTATTAAGGTGTGGTGATAGTGAGTGTCAGTTTTAATAAGAATGCAGATATCACCAGCAACTTTCTGTTTCTCAACTTTAACATTTTTCCCCTTTTCCTGAATAAAAAAAGATTTTTAATATTCTAAAAGCTGCTAAAGCTATCATATATACACAACCTAATTATATTTGAATCACCACTGTAATATGACAAATTTTTTAATCAATTTGTATTTTTCATAGCTCACAAACCTTAGGTCTTATCAATAGGATAATCTTCTAGTGCTAGCTGGAAAACCAGTAAAAACAATAAAAGATTGTAAAACACGGAATCTGTGGCATTTGGCAACTCATGGAGTGGATGCTTGGTCATCGACCAAGATCGTATCCTGGCAAAATATCAGTCTTTCTTCTACTGCCTTGGAGACCGCAGTTTTGCTTTGCTCTCCTTTTCCAGGCCAGTTTTATGCCATGTACATGTAAAATGGCTTGTTCATGCACAGATGTAGAAGCTCTTACTATTTTACTCAAGACTTACCTGCCAATTAACTGGTGAAAAGAGCTGTATTGAAAATAGTGGTGCTTGAACCCTTAAAAACCGCTCATCTCTTTCCTCCACAACTTCTTCCTGGAAATGAAACAGAACTATAAAATTTCAGGCAATTGTTATTATTTATTTAATGTACATTACTTTTTTCATGCTTGATAGTCAAAAAGAAGAAATAAGCATGAGTTTCAACTATAGATGATTGATGAATGAATTGCTCTCGCAAGTAAATACTGTATTGACCTTCCCAGCACCTGGGAAAGCTCTCTGCCTTTCCTTAAATTTTTGCTCATTCAGTTCCTTGGCAAATAAATTCTCAATATAATCAATCAGAGGGGATAGCAGGAAAGCAATCCAAGTACAACTGGGGGCCTGTGTTTAATGACAATCCAATTCTAACCTCAATGAAATGTTGCACAATAGGCACAAGATACCAGAGGTTCATAAATCTGGTAATGTGTGCCAGTAAATTTAGAACTATGGAAACACTGAAAGTTCATGTTTCCTAGGATGTAGTCATCAGATTTAAGGTTATCAAATATTATATGTAATTGTGACAAACCCTATTCCAATCCTCACGTGACATGGTCCTAACATCACTTGCACCTGACAAATAAGTTAGGATCAAAAGCTAAATGGTAAGCTGATGATGATGAAGCTAACTAATCATCAGCTGTGAATAAAAGACACCTGGCAAAGAAAGTATGGCAAAAGGTGAATAACATTTCCAACAATTTGTATCATTAACTTGTCTACTATATAAATTTCTATGGAATTATTAAATAATATAAATAAAGATCACACAAAATGTGAGTGTAAAATGTTGAAATGGTGGAAAAAAATACTCAACATTCACATCTGCTATCATAGTAAATGCTTTTAAGAGAGCACATCCCTTGGCAAGAGAAAGAATAATCTTGGAATTTTTCACATGGAGAACACTTGCAATGCTGGAAGGAATCTTTTGTACCTTGGTCTGAAAATCCTTGCATGGTTCCACATCTTGACTTCTCAGGACTATGGTCCCACTTGAACAATCTCTTGACATAATTACCTCTAAACTGATCAAAATGAACTTTCACCATCCAAGTCAGCAGGTTGTGGTAAGTATATATTCAATTTGTAATCAGGACTTGCATTCCACACCATAACACAGAGATTTATTGAAATGCAAGTTATTTATGATAAAATACTGGTTTAATATTGATGCTGGGCTGCAAAATTAAGGATGCTCAAAAGTCTCTTAGAACATAACCTAATCATAGGTAAGGGACAATCAGTAATGTGTTCACTAGTGGGATACAATTTGTTTATTACTTTCTTAATTTCTTTTTTAGAACAGACACTAAAGTCTTTCACAAAGTAGCAAGGGTGGTATCTCAATATACTGATGCAAACTCTTACACATCAAATCGCTTGCTAGGGGGCCAGACTGTTTTGTTTAACTCTTACTTAGGTTTGTTCTTTCTCAGTCTGGAGAAAGAACAGTATAGGCAGAGTAATTTTTTTTTTGTTTGGATTAGTGAAAACCTAATGTTACATACTGTTACTTTGTAATAAGCACCTCTAAGGATGCCCTTTGTAAATGGTTATCAGTATTCTACAAATATCTTATGAGCTTTCCTTCTTTACAATTACGCATAAGACCAAGTCTTCATAATCAAACCTTTTTATTATTATTATTACTATTAACAATAGGGCGCCCTAAAGGCGATAACTTGCGAAGCTTCAAGTAAACCATCAGAGGATTAACATAATTTAAATGTGAATTTATGATATTTTAAAAATTAATCTTATATGGGATGAAATTGAAAGATGTAAGATTTTTTCTGCAAAAATAATTTTTTTTTATCTTCAATACTTTTGGAGATATTAGCATTTGAATAGCGTTAGGGCCATGCTGTGCCGGGCCGACAGAAATGCAGTAATTAAAACATCATTAAAATGCGAATTTATTTATAATTCAAAATGAAATCTTATATGGGATGAAATTCAAAGATTATAAGATTTTATCTGCCAAAAGAATTTTTCTCTATGTTCAACATTTTTGGGGATATTAGCATTTGAATAGCATTAAGGCCGGCTGTGCTGGGCCACCAGAAATGCAATACTCATTAACCCTTTAACGCCAATTGGATGTATCAAACGTCGATATAAATTGTCTGTGGGTTGCTGATTGGACGTATGGTACAGTCGATATAAAAAAAGTTTTTTAAAAATTTTTCGCGGAAAAAAATAGTTACGTTATAGGCCTACTAGGCAAAATTTTTGAATCACGCGCCTTGGGGGATGCTGGGAGCTCACGACTCAAGGCGTTGTTTTGTTTACAATCGTTACCCAGGCGCGCAAGCGTGAATTTCTTTCTTCTCGCACTAAAAAGTATCAGCGACACATCTCAGAAATTATTTCGTCACTTTGACATAATTTTTGCACCATTTTATATTAGCTGTTACATGGAGTACTATACAGTGGTACCTCGAGATACGAAATTAATCGGTTCCGAGACGGCCTTCGTATCAAGAGTTTTTCGTATCTTGGAACACATTTTACATGTAAAATGGCTAATCCGTTCCAAGCCCTCCAAAAACACCCCAGTAAATTATATTTCCAGGCCTAAAACACATGTTCTAGGGTTACGATGGAAGAAATATGACTCCAAAAAGGCAAAATACTGTTCATACTTGAGTAATATTCAACTGCATAAAATGTTCAACCCCATTTTTACTGCATATATTAGTACTTTAGCATATGTCCCTTAGCAATAAGCCTAGCTTATGTTAGCGGTTGCTACTGTAGCCTAGTCTATGATTCTGACATCTAAACCTAAGAGCTAAAAGCTTAGAATATGCCAATAAAATGTATAAATAATCAGTATGTACTCATTTCAAATTATTAATTAATCATTAACTATAATACACAAACAAACAAAAAACAAATCTTCCAATCGATTGTTTACATTCAGTATGGAACGAGCGCCAAGCAATCATTTTTCCTAGCACACAGTAAGCCATAAATTGTCATTATTATCTCTCTTCAACTAATGAAACCACCAAACAGTATAATAACCATTCATTTCTATTCTTTATTCTATCTTTACCTAACGGAGATACCGAGTTACTGACAGCTATAATGAAACATACATATACATAAAGTAATAATAAAACAGAAGAAGAATTCTAAAAAATGCATATTTGTTGGCAGTCTGATTTATTTTATATTTTATGATATCTAATTCACAATTTTTTTATTAAATGTATTGCATGTACTCATTTCAAATAATTATTAAGTAACCATTAACTATAATAAACAAACAAAAAAAAAGCTTCCAAACATCTGTTTACATCCAGCACTTACGAGTATCGAACGATCGCCAAGCAATCACTTTTACACAGTAAGCCATAAATTTTCATTATCTCTCTTCAACTACTGAAACTACCAAACAGTATAATAACCATTCATTTCTATTCTTTATTCTATCTTTACCTAATGTTTTTTTTTATTAAATGTATTGCATGAATACTAAGTTTTTCAATTTACAGCAACCTTTTACCAATAGAATACTTAAAGCACAAGGGGTAGATGCTGACCAATAGGAGAGCAGGACCTTTTGGGGTGACTAGCATCAGGAACCAATGGGAGAGCGGGAGGATGGTGGCGAGTTTACTCAGTTGGCGGCGTGGGAGTTTTAAAATTGTTCTCGGTGGTCCGGGCGAATCTCGGGACTTTATAGAAACAACCTTTCGTATCTGAAACTTTTCGTATGTAGAGCAGTAAAATTTTTCGTATTGGCTTTCGTAACTTGGATTTTTCGTAAGTTGAGCCTTTCGTATCTCGAGGTACTACTGTATATGAAAATGTGTACAATTTCATGTAGAATACAACAAAAAAACAACTCATGGTTGTAGCTTTTATCAGTTTTGAAATATTTTCATATAAATAACGATAAGTGCCAAAATTTCAACCTTCGGTCAACTTTGACTACCGAAATAGTCGAAAAATGCAATTGTAAGCTAAAACTCTTATATTCTAGTAATATTCAATCATTTACCTTTATTTTGCAACAAATTGGAAGTCTCTAGCACAATATTTCGATTTATGGTGAATTTATGAAAAAAACTTTTTCCTTACGTCCGCCAGGTAACTCTTCCGAAAAAATCTTAAATTTTTTTGTCCGATTGTCGTAATGTTTGCACCATTTTAAATAAGCCGTTACATAAAGTTTTATATATGGAAATGTGCACAATTTCAGTAGAATACAACTAAAACAACCCATGGTTGTAGCTTTTATCAGTTTTGAAATATTTTCATATAAATAACGACAAGTGCCAAAATATCAACCTTCGGTCAAATTGACTCGACCGAAATGGTAAAATAACGCAATTGTAAGCTAAAACTCTTACATTCTATTAATATTCAATCCTTTACCTTTATTTTGCAACAAATTGGGAGTCTCTAGCACAATATTTTGATTTATGGTGAATTTATGAGAAAAAAAAAAAAAAAAAAAAAAAATTTCCTTACCTCTGCGTGGTAACTCTTCCGAAAAAAAATCAGAGATTTTTTTCGTCCGATTGTCGTAATGTTTGCACCATTTTAAATTAGCCATTGTATGAAGTTTTATATATGAAAATGTGTGCAATTTCATGTAGAACACAACAAAAAACAATCCATGGTTGTAGCTTTTATCAGTTTTGAAATATTTTTATATACATAAATAAAGATAAGTGCCAAAATTTCAACCTTCATTTTGCAAAAAATGGGAAGTCTCTAGCACAATATTTCGATTTATGGTGAATTTTTGAAAAATGATATTGTTAAACTACAATAAAGTTTTGTACATACTTACCTGGCAGATATATACTTAGCTATAGTCTCCGACGTTCCCGACAGAATTTCAAATCTCGCGGCACACGCGACAGGTAGGTCAGGTGGTCTACCTTACCCGCCGCTGGGTGGCGGATGTACGAACCACTCCCGTAAGCTTGTCAGATTTTTCTCTTCCACCTGTCTCCTGAGGGGAGGCTGGGTGGGCCATTAATCGTATATATCTGCCAGGTAAGTATGTACAAAACTTTATTGTAGTTTAACAATATCATTTTTGTACATGAACTTCCCTGACAGATATATACTTAGCTGATTGGCACCCTTGGTGGAGGGTAAGAGACAGCTCAATAATACAGGTAAGACGGGAAACAACTAATGTTGTAGGATATAAAAACCTTGGTTCTCACCTTTTCAGGATGAAGACTTCATAGATACTATCTCTGAGTCTGCATTGCCTGGAGAGCTACAGCTAGGACGTGACCTGATGCTGAAAGACTCTCGGATCTACCACTGGGATATGTGATCCCCTATTGTGGTAGAATCCAAGTCGGATGCTGTTAGAGGGACCTTGTCCGCTTACCTAACAGATCCTTACCACTACCTCTGCAAGGAGCCAAAACCCACCAGACCACCTAACCAAAATACAAGGGTTGGGTTATATTACGACAAAAAGAGGTGCCTCCTGCAACCTCTTTCAGACAACCAAAAAACAACAATATAAAATATAGGGTAACATATCAAAAATTTACACAGGATAAGTTTCAGCTCCCTGCCCCAGCACCGAATCCGCCGATACGAAAGGACCCAAGGCGAAGCATTTATCATATGTGATTTTTACATCACGTAGGTAGTGGTTTGCGAAAACCGATTGGCATCTCCAAAAAGTCGCCTCCATCAAGTTCCGCACAGACATATTTTTTCTGAATGCAAGCGAAGTTGCGATGGCTCTCACCTCGTGAGCTTCACTTTCAGTAGTCTAAAATGTTCTTCCTTACAGCAACATGTGCCTCTGTAATAAGGCTTCTCAGAAAAAAGGAAAGAGCATTCTTCGACCTGGGCCGAGTGGGGTCCTTTACGGAGCACCAAAGCACATCTTGATTAGCCTTAAGTTGTTCCTTCCTCTTAAGGAAATACTTCATAATTCTCATAGGGCAAAGAGTTCTTTCAGGCTCTTTCCCCTACTAGAAAAAGATAAACTACGAACTTCAAAGCTCCTGGGCCAAGGGCGTGATGGGTTTTCATTCTTTGCAAGGGAAACTTGGAAGAAACGAACACACCATAGAATCTTCCTTAAACCCTACATTGCCCTCAATAGCTTGGAGCTCACTCACTCTCTTAGCTGTAGCTAGGGCCAAAAGGAAGTAGCCTTTCTTCGTCAGATCCTTGAAAGAGGCTAAGCCAGGAGGTTCGAATCTAGACGATCCAAGGAATTGTAGAACAATACGTCTAGATTCCAGTTCGGTACTATATGAGGACGCTTAAAGGTTTCAAATGATCTAATAAGATCATGCAGGTCCTTATCATCGGATATATTTAAGCCTCTATGCCGAAATACCGCCGCCAACATACTGCGGTATCCCTTAATAGTTGACACAACCAGATGACATTCTTCTTGAGGAAAATAAGGAAATCCGCAATTTGGGTCACAGAGGTACTGGAAGAGGAAATGTTCTTCCTCTTGCACCAACGTCTGAAGACATCCCACTTGACTGGTATACACGCAAGGTGGAAGGTCTCCTCGCTCTTGCGATTGCTTTAGCAGCTGTTGCTGAAAAGCCTTTCGCTCTGACCAAACTTTGGACAGTCTGAAGCCAGTCAGACTGAGAGCGAGGAGTTTTTGTGGTACCTGTCGAAGTGGGGTTGTCTGAGTAGATCGCTCCTTAGCGGGAGCGATCTTGGAAGGTCCACCAACCATTCCAGTACCTCTGTGAACCATTCTTGGGCCGGCCAAAAGGGAGCGATTAAGGTCATTCTCGTTGAATCGGACTCTACGAACTTCTTGATGGTTAGCCCCAGGATCTGAAGGGGGGAAACGCGTAGACGTCGAGTCCGTTCCAGTCTAGAAGAAGAGCATCTATTGCTACTGCCTCTGGATCCGATATCGGAGAGCAGTAAGGATCCAGCCTCTTGTTCTTTGACGTGGCAAAGAGGTCTATGTGTGGCCTGCCCCATAACTTCCACAGGCTCTGGCATACATCCAGATGAAGGGTCCACTCTGTGGGAAGGACCTGATCTTTCCTGCTGAGGAGATCTGCTCTTACATTCCTTTCTCCCTGCACGAACCTGGTGAGAAGCTTGATTCCTCTTTCTTCTGCCCACAGAAGAAGGTCTCTTGCTGTCTCGTACAGGGAGAAGGAATGCGTCCCCCCCTGTTTTCTGATATATGCCCGAGCTGTAGTGTTGTCCGCATTGACCTGCACTACCGATCTTCTGACTTTGGGCTCGAAAGCCTTCAGAGCCAACCACACAGCCATCAACTCCTTTCTGTTGATGTGCCAGGCTACCTGGTCCCCCACCCCAGGTACCTGACACTTCGCTGGTTCCCAGAGTTGCACCCCACCCCATGTCCGACGCGTCGGAGAACAACACCAGGTTGGGGGTCTGTGATTGAAGAGACAGTCCCTTCGCAAAGAGGTTGGGATCTGTCCACCATAAGAGATGTTTCTTGATGTCCTGGGATAACGACAGGGAGGAAAACGTCAAAATCCTGAGAACGACGACTCCAATATTCCGATGAAGAAAGAATTGGAGCGGTCTCAGGTGCAACCTTCCTAGGGAAACAAATTGCTCCAGAGAGGAGAGCGTCCCCAGCAGACTCATCCACTCCCTCACTGTGCATACTTCTTTCCCTAAGAAGGTTGTTACTCTCTCGAATCCTCGGCTATCCTTTCCTGCGAGGGAAAAGCCCGAAAACTCAGAGAGTTCATCTGTATCCCGAGATACACACACTCTTGCTCGGGAATTAGTGATGACTTCTTGACATTGACGAGAAGTCCCAACGCCTTCGTCAATTCTAAAGTTACTTGTAAGTCCTTCAAACAACGATCTTCTGAATTGGCCCTTATTAGCCAATCGTCGAGGTACATGGATATCCTCACCCCTTTCAAATGAAGCCATTGAGCCACCATTCCTCAAAATCCCCGTGAACACTTGAGGGGCCGTCGAGAGGCCGAAACACAGAGCCCTGAACTGAAAAAATTTTCCCCCCCATCATGAATCTGAGAAACTTCCTCGAGGAAGGATGGATCGTACGTGGAAGTAAGCGTCCTGTAAATCCAAGGAAACCATCCAGTCCCCTGGACGAAGTGCTGCCAGCACTGATGAAGGCGTTTCCATCGTGAACTTCTTCTTTTCTACGAAGAAGTTCAGGGCGCTTACATCCAACACCGGTCTCCATCCCCCCTGAGGACTTCGGAACTAGGAAAAGGCGGTTGTGAGAAGCCCGATGAATGATGGTCTGTCACTAGTTCGATAGCCCCCTTCTCCAGCATCTGATCTACTGCTAGATGGAGAGCTTGATTCATGATGGGGTCTCTGTACCTGGCCGTCAGTTCCCTTGGGATGGTCGTCAAGGGAGGTCTTTCGACGAAAGGGATGAGGTAACCTCTCCTCAAAATAGAAAGGGTCCAAGGATCCGCCCCTTTTTGGGCCCAGACTTCCGCAAACTCTAAGAGTCTGGCGCCCACCGTTGTTTGAAGGACTTGCAAGTTATTTGGGGGCTTTAACAGACTTGGCGAAAGTCTTACCCCTTCTTGAAGGTCTACGACCTCTAAACGTAGAGGTTCTTGATGAAGATGCCCCTCGAAAGGGTTCTCGAACACTTGCCTTTTCCTTCTTAGCCTTGGTAGGGAAGGAAGGGCGAGGTTTTTTCTTGCCGACTGTGCCAAAAGGTCCTGGGTGGCTTTGGCCGAAAGTGACCTCGAAATGTCCTGCACTCGATGTTTCGGGAACAACTGAGTAGACAGAGGAGCAAACAGCAAAGAAGACCTCTGAGCATGGGAGACCGACTTCGTTAAGAAGGAACAATAAACCGACCTCTTCTTCACGATCCCGGCCCCATAAAGGGAGGCGATTTCACTCGCTCCGTCTCTTACCGACTTGTCCATACAAGACAAAACACACATAAGATCTTCTGGCGAAATTGACTCTGGCACTTCAATTTTCTTGGCTAGGACTCCCAACGACCAATCAAGGAAGTTAAATACTTCTAGCACTCTAAACATACCTTTGAGCAAATGATCCAATTCATTCATTGCCCAAGTCGTCTTAGCAGAGTTAAGGGCAGTTCTCCTTGTCGAATCTACCAGCGCCGAAAAATCCGAATCAGCCGAAGACGGTAGACCCAATCCTAAGGGCTCTCCTGTTTCGTACCAGAAACCAGCGCGTCCTGATAACTTCGAAGGAGGAAAAGCGAACATCGTTTTCCCCGCTTCTTCTTTGGAAGCCATCCAGGAACCAAAACTCCTCAGTGCCTTCTTCATTGAAAGAGTTGGCTTATTCTCCTCACACAAGAAGAACTCTTCGCTGTCTTCGCCGTTGAAAAAAGTGAGTGAGGAGAAGGAGGAGCCGTAGGAGTAAGGGAATCCCCAAAAACTTGTAAAAGTACTCTGTCAAGCTTCTTGTAAGAAGAGACGGCAGCAGAAGTGTTCGGTTCCTCATCCGAACCTTCTAGGACGTCTTGTCGAGGCGAGCGCGGAAGATCCTTAGGTGACGAAGGGATCCTAGCAGGAGTTGAGCGAGAGGTTGGAGAACGCCCTCTCTTAGAAGAGTTCACATCCACTGGAGAACGATGAGAAGATCTGGGATGTCTACGATAAGACTCCCTCTTCGAGGTATCCGGAATCTCAGCCGAAGGAGAGGTAGGGCTCCTACTCCGAGAATCCTCGGAAATATCCACAGGGCGCTTACGAGGAGGCGAGCGCCTACTATACTCTATGCGCCTATCCTGAGGCGAGCGGCTGCCAGAGAAGAGCGCCTATCGAGAGCAGAGCGCTTGCGCGGCTCTCCATACCTGTCCAGTTGCGTACGATCCAACGGAAGTTCGACTGGAAGGCGAAATGCGCCTACTAGGAGAAGGCTGCTTGCGAGACTCTTGACGTCTAACAAGAGGGTAACATTCAGGAGAAGGGCGCTTCAAAACTACGAGCGCCTACTTGGAGAAGGGCGCTTCCGGGATTCCCTGTGCCTACCAAGCCAGACAAACGGTCCAGGAAAAGTGGCGCCTAGAAGCGGGATAGCGCCTACACGGAGAAGGGGCGCTTGAAAGACTCTTGTTGTCCTGCCCCTAGGAGAATAATCAGAGTATGACGCCTTAAAAAAAGAGACGAGCGCCTACTAGGAGATCTATGTGCAGTAGGTTCTTGGCGCCTACCTTGCGGGGAGCGGCTAACAGTAGGCCGTCTATCATGCACACGACTCCTACCAGACTCTAGATGCCTGTCAGGAGAGAAGTCACGATCCGACACTCGAGGAGAGTGACATCTGGAAGAAGAACGCCTACTTGTAGAAGGGCGCCTTCTAGAATCTTGAGGCTGCTGAGGAGAAGTCTCACGCGAGGGAGTTGAAGAAATCGCGTGATGAGCAGGTGCAGTGCGCTTACCGGAAGCGGGAATCCAATCTGGAGAAAAAACTTCTTTCTCCATAGAGCGCCTTGCTTGAATCGAAAGAGAGCCAGGCGAGCGGGCGCTCACGCGAGCCCCCACCTTCATACGAAACCTCCCCATATGAAGGAGAACGATCCTCTGAAGAGCGGCGCCTAGATCTCTTGATCGAAGAGAAACGTCCTTCTTCCTACGTGATCTAACTGCTAGAGAGTCTGCTAGCGCCGTGATCTGAGCTTGAAGTCCCGCGAGTACTCTCGTAGGAGAATCTTCTTGTTCTTCCTCGGAAGCAGGCGCCGAGCGCGGAGCGCAAGAAGAAGAACGATCACAGGATTTCTTGGGTTTCTTCGCCTCCACCGACGATTCTTCCGGAAAAACCTCCGGACTAGAAGCCAAAGGACTGCAGGGAGCCTTCCAAGCCCTCTTCAACGGGCGCGACGCATCCGGGAGTTCCAACCTCTCTTCGGAGAGGGAGACGACGAAGAGAGAAGCATTGGCGTAGGAGCTCCTTCTTGTAGCGATCCGAGGCAGCCTGGGAGCGTACTTCAGGATCTGCCGAGGGACGCCTGACCGGTGGGGGCTCTCCCTAGCCCTCCTGCGGCTTTCGACTTTCCTCCTCCACTGGAACTGGGAGTCTGGAAGAGGTCTAGGCCTAGAGGCACTAAGGAGCCGGTCAGACGCACCCTCCACAACACTGGGGACACTGCACTGATCACTAACACTCTCCTTACCTTCCAACTGACGAATCTTCTGATCCATAGAACGATTCGTGGCTTTCAGAGCTGCCGCCTCCGAAGGCGAATCTTCGGCTTCGGTGCGGGGAGCCGGGGCTGCAACTTGGGAAGAAGGTTCTAATTCTACGTTAGTATTATTAGGATCCACATCCAACTCACTCATTCTAGATCTGCTAGAACTTCTAGAGGAAGCCTTACGCACTCTATCACGTTCCAACTTCCTAACATAAGAGAGAGCCTTATATTCTTCTTCATTCAATCCCTTACATTCACTACAGGGTTAGCAAAAAGAACATTCATTCCTGCATTTCATGCAAACCGTGTGGGGGGTCTACCGAAGCTTTCGGCAACCTCACCTTACATCCTTCATTCACGCAAACCCTAAACCAAACCGAAGTTTTAACTACCGAATCTAGATCAGACATCGTTAAAGAAAATCAAACTCAAAATCAAACCGGTCCACAATCAGCGTATGCCAAGCCAAACAAAGCGAATACGTCACCAAAAGAAGTCCAAATTAACTCCAGGCAAGCGAGAATCGAAAACTATCGAGAGGAACCGACAACAGTTGTTATCGTTCCCGCGACAGAGAAAAATCTGACAAGCTTACGGGAGTGGTTCGTACATCCGCCACCCAGCGGCGGGTAAGGTAAGAAACACCTGACCTACCTGTCGCGTGTGCCGCGAGATTTGAAATTCTGTCGGGAACGTCGGAGACTATAGCTAAGTATATATCTGTCAGGGAAGTTCATGTACAAAACAGCTTTTTTTTACGTCCACGCGTTACGAAGTCATGCATCATTTTGTGATAATATTTCCTCTGTGTTGCCTTGATTGTTTTACAATGTGTTATATACGAAAATGATTGCAATTTAGTGTACAATACAATGAAAAAAATTAATTCGTTAGTTTTAACCGTTTTGCTTACAGCGCGATTTGTATACAATTATATATGACATTTTTTTTCGCGCTGTCATATATCCCAATATTTATATATGATAATGATATTTTTTTTAATTTCTGATGGTTGCATACTAAACTTCAGGCAATAACAAAAAAAGGAGCCAAAAATGAACTCTTAATCTTGAAAATTAAGCGTGCTGTGATTTTTTGAAGAAAACATTTTTTCCGCTTCGGCGCTCACTCGCGAACGCCGCTGGCATACGGGAGCCGATTTTTAAAATACCGCTTCGGCATTTGAGGGTTAAAACATAATTTAAATGTGAATTTATCCTATTTTAAAATAAATCTTATACGGAATGAAAATTAAAGATATAAGGTTTTATCTGCTGAAATAATTTTTCTTTTATCGTCAATACATTTGAAGATATTAACATTTGTATAGCATTAGGGACCAATGAAATAATTAAAACATCATTTAAATATGAATTTATGATATTTTAAAAATAATTGTTAAATGGGAGGAAACTTAAAGCTGTAAGGTTTTACCTGCCCAAATAATTTTTCTTTTATCTTCAATACTTTTGGAGATACAGGCAGCCGTCAGTTAACCGCAGTATCAGTTAACGGCTATCCGGTTTTATGGCGCTTGTCTAGCGACGCTGTTAACTGGATTTTCGGAGCTGATTTCTGATTAGCAGTGCCGATATCCGGTTAGCAACACCAATTTCTAGTTAACAATCTCTGGTTAACGGCGCCAATACTTGGTTAGTGGCGCCATTAAGCAGGTTTTAGTGCTGTTATCGCTGATTTCCGGTTAGCAGCATCAGCTGGGAATGGATCCCTGCTGTTAACCGAGGGCTGGCTGTATTAGCATTTAAATTAAAACATAGTTTAAATGTGAATTTAAGATATTTTAAAAATAAATCTTATAATATCTTCAATACTTTTGGAAATATTAACATTTAAATAGGGTTAGGGAATGCAATAATTAAAACATGATTTAAATATATCCACAAAAATAAGTTTTCTTTTATCTTTAATATTTTTAGAGATATTAGCATTTGAATTGCATTAGGGTGGGACATGCAAGGCCACCAGAAATGAGCCTGTTTCCAGTAAGACTTCGCTTTGCTCGTAATCATTATTATCATTATTATTATTATCATATTCAATTGTATTCAATGCTATTGCCCTCAAAGAAGGTCTCCTTCCTTATTATTATTATTATTATTATTATTATTATTATTATTATTATTATTATTATTATTATTCAAAAGATGAACTCTATTCATATGGAACAAGCCCATAGGACCACTGACTTGAAATTCAAGCTTTCAAAGAACATGGTGTTTGTTTGATAGAAGTAACAGAAGTCAATGGGAAGTGCACAAAGAAAAGATCAGTTACTAGAAAATAAAAAGTTAATAAAATTAATATATAAATACGTAGATAAAAATGCAAGCAAATTGTAGCACTACATCTTCACTTGAACTTTTGACATTCCAATTGCAAAACATCCTCAGGAAACTTCCAAAGTCCATCGGCGTGAGGAATAAAGGACCCAGGGAACTGAAAAGCTCGACAGTGAGGCACAATTTCTGCATATTGATGTTGCTGTTCAGCAAATTTGATTGCTCTCAGCAGGAAATGAGGATCAGGGATCAATTATGAATGTGAAAAATCTGTTAAAAGACATCTTTTGCAAAACTGGCAAGTCATACTGCTGTCAGGAAATAGAAACCTACCACCACAAACCAATCAGCCTAAAATAGAAAAAAATCTCTGGCAGAAGCAGATATCCACACTGGAGAACAGTATTCTATTAAAGGAGGGCCAAATTACCAAAACAGGTTGCAATGATTTTATTACTGTTATAGATAGTATATGAGACCTTATGTATAAAACCTGACTTCTGTTCGGGATTTTCTGACCTTTTCATTAGATGTTTCTCAAGAGTAAGATGCGAGTAAAAAAAATACACCAAGCATAGTTAATGCTTCAGGCCCTTTGGCAGAGTCCCATCCATCTGAAGGAGAGGATGGGGTGGAAAATCAATACACCATCTACTAATCAACACAGTTTTTGTTTTACTTGAGTTCAGCCTCAAAACCCCCTCTGATCACAACAGTCAATAATCCACTCCACGTCATGAATGAGACTAAGGGCAGCTTTATTTCTCATAAGTGGAGACTTTACTACACTAATAAGTGTTGCATCATTTCCATACGGAACAATTTTGTTTTCCAGCAACACTAAATAAAATGAAAAAAATTGTAGAAAAAAAATTTGTGGGGTAGAAAAAAAAATGTGTGGGGATAAATGACATAACATGCATTTTTGGGTAAATAGCAGGGTTGGAGTAATTGTAATTTAATTGAAATGTATTTAATCAAAGAATTTGTGTAATTGTAATTGAAAATTAAATTATAGTAACTGTATTTTAATTAATTACAGGAGAATATAATTTGTATTTTAATTGTAATTATAAAATTCGAGTGGTATGCATCGGGCTCCATTAGGAGTGATGGGTTGCTTAAAAGACTTCAATTTGCTGGTTCTCCGCCAATGGGAGCAGCATCGCACGTGATGAGCACGTCCAGTTCCCGACCAGTCTTCTACCACTTACACTTCTAGAAATAAATTATGTAACCCTATTAGCCCGATTTGCTAGCCTCAATACAATGTTTCCTGTACCAAAGATTAGAGTTTATTCTTGCACCGAAATCAGTTGTAATTGTAATTGTAATTGAATTTGTTAAGTAACTGTAATGTAATTGTTATTTCCAAATGTAATTGTAATTGTAATTTACTTTTTTTGAAAATAACTGTAACTGTAATTTATTTCTTCAAGTAATTTATTTCTTCAAGTGTGATTACTCCAACCCTAGCTTGGAAAAAATAAATTAATGCTTTAATGAACTACAGTTCAAGAAGGCATAATGAATAAAAAGTACAATTATATTC
>NC_087201.1:110202281-110268696 GCF_015104395.2 Macrobrachium nipponense
TACAATTATATTCAAAAGATTTTACTATAACACTATATGCTTAGTAGCCTGATATTTAAAAAAAATTATTTCACTTTAATCAAAACACAGATAAAGAATAAAATGCAATAATCTGGGAATAAAATTGATTTTTAAATCTTTCATAACATTGTTTCATCAATTCACCAATACAATGAGGTACATGTAGTTATGAACTTACTTTGTCATCCCCATTAAATTTCCAAATCTTCAGAGTGGGATCTGAGTTAGAAGTTACAACACAGTAGGTCTTTGTTTCTAAATGATGAACAATAAAGTGAGGTGTACATCTCAATGGCACCTTTCTCACTGGCCAAGGAGCATCATAGGACAATATTGTTGGAAGCAGACAAATTCGTAAGGATTCCTGAAAAGAAAAACTTGATAGCTACAAACAGCACCTATGTGGTCCATCTGTCTACATAATTGGTAACTGAGGGTGCATCCACATTGCAGAAAGACATGTTGTAGATACATACATAATGGCAATTTATTGCTCACACATCTTAAACAAGTTAAATACAAATCAACAGCTTACTGGTAGTCCTAACAAATGCTTTATTTTATCCAGCATTTGCCAAAATTTATCCTCCTCTCACAACTGTTGACTTGCTTTTAACCTGTTTGTGCTAAGTTTGTAATATATATTTACAATGTTTTACTGTAGCAAGAATGCAGCCATAAAGGTATGGGTTGTGCGTATTGTTATCACAAGAACCATTTCATGCAATACAGCTGTCTGGGATGAGGGGTTAAAAAAAAAATGTTCAAACTTTCCATAAATATACAATTTTTTCCATATAAATAACTGCACTATTGTAACTATGTATAAAGTAAACGTTAGCAGTACAAAAGAGAATCTGCCACATGATCATAACACTACAGTATTAACATTAATAAAAAATAATATATGTGCCATGGGCCTTGGTAGTTTGACACCAGATAACATGCAATTAGTCAACCAATCAATACAATAAAAAAAATACTAGCTCGACAACCAGTTGAAAAGAACCTTCCATAGGCTAGGAAGTTCCATGATGTGACTGAAATGTACAAACCTATTACACCTATTGCATCAATCTTACAGTTTCTCCATTGATTCAAACTCAAAAATGACATTTATACAATAAAATAATTTTTCATACATAGTACTTACCAAATAATTACATAGCTATAGATTCTACTTTAAGATGCAGCTCAATATTTGAAAATCGCAGTAGCGCTCATTTATTTTAGGTGTAGAAAGTTTGCCCTACCCATTACTGGGAAAGAATAGGTACAACACAGCTGAAGCCAACAATTCGTTTATGCCATACGTCCATGTGCGGGGAGGAGGGAGAGTTCCGATCATGTAATTATTTGTATGTATAAAATCTTATTTTATCTTAAAAATGTCATTTCTATACAAGTAACTTACCAAATAATTATATAGCTGAATCCCATATTAATAGGAGGTGGGGTACATGGCCATATGTTTGTGTACATACTACTTAAAAGACTCAAAAAAGAAGATGAATTAAATTAGTAAATTAGCTAGCATCGTGAAATGCCTGTCGTAACCTTACATGTTGAGGGAGCTACAGTACAGTACGTAAAACCCCCGTATTCACAGGGGATGGGTACCAGATCCCTCAACAATAGCTAAAATCCACAAGTATATACTTGAAACCCCTCTAAAAATGTTTATACCTCAGTATTTCAATAATTCACAAAAAGTGCATTTAGTCACAAAAATTATATGAAAATAGAATAATTTGTGAATATTTCTCAGTGAAAAATACTGCGAATAGGTGAATTTTTAAATCTGCTTCAGCATATCTAATCACTTAATCAAGTCCCTGATATCTTGATTTGTCGACAAGTTCAGTCCTCTAAGTTTAAATACTTTACTTAGCATAGCCCTGTACCCTTTCACAGTAAATGTAGTCAGTTCTTTGTTCGATCTGAGATAGCAAAAAATCTGCAATTTGTGTTATAGTGGTTTTATAAGATAAGATGTTATTATCTCAGCAGCATCTTTAAATACTGACCACTTTGCTTGGTAGACTGCAGCAGAAGATCGACTCCTACAATTTGTAATTGCCTCCACAGCTTTTCTTAAAAAACCCTTCACTCTGGCAAGCTCCTTGACAGTCTGAAGTTTACCACAGAGAGAGAGTGAATAAGTTTTGGTGAAACCTGTAAAACTGGGGTTGTTTCAAAAGACTTTTCTTCTGATGCAAGTCTTGAGAAGTCTACCAAGAAACCGAGAAGATCAGGGAACCACGCCTTCTGCGGCCAAAAGGGAGCCACTAGCGTCTTTGTCATGTTGCTGTGGGACATGAATTTCTTTAATACATCCTTCACCATGTTGATAGAGGGAAGGCATAAACATCTAGACTGGACCAATCTTGCAGCATCGCATCCATTGCCTGTTTGCAGATCCAGGGACTGGGGTACAGAATAGAGGAAGACGATTGCAAACAGGTCTATCTATGGCTTCCCCCACAGTTTCCACAGGTTGGTGCACACCTGTGGATTCAATGTCCACTCCCTTGGTAGAACCTGTTTGCCACGACTTATTCCATCCGGCAGAACATTCATCTTTCTTTGGATAAATTGTGTTACAATATTGGTCTACTTGTCTTGTGCCAACATCAGGAAATCCTTGGCTATCTTGAACAGCAAACATGTCCTTAATCACTGAAGTAGGCAGATTATGTATTCACATTTGCTTTCTGAATTTTTCAAACCAGCCTCTGCTGGCCTTAAATTCACCAACAGCAGCACTTGTAGGCATTTTCTCATTGTGATCAGCATGCAAAACCCTCCAACACTTTGCTATGAGTTCTTTCTTAAATTCTAACATGTTTCTCGCCATTTTTACAAAAGGGCTGGTACTAGGAACTTTCTTTGGCCCTATGATGGCTTATATAGCAGTTGCACTTGAATAAAAAAAAAACACAAAAAACAATGCACACAAAAGCAGAATGGGTCACAAGTGAACACAGTATGCTTTGTTTGGGCACTCGGTAAGGGGCCTAGTCATGTGGTGGGCCCTGGAAGGAGCGTTTCTGAGTGTACGAAATCTGAGGAAACACAAAATCTGAGACAAAATTTCGTTGGAAGAAGTCTACAAAAACCTTATCCTACAAAAGCTGAGGTTCCACTGCATATACATTCTCGATTCTCTTTTTCTTGTATAATATTTGCAAATTCTTTACATTATTTTCTTCTATTTCCAATAAGCTGAATGCAATAATTACAATCTTCATCTTTCTGGTGCTCTATCGGTTAATGAAAGTTAATCTAAAATCCTTTAAGTAATTATGCATATTGCTTTATAAGAGCCAGTATACCATCAATATATATCATTAATCTACTACCATATTATTATTAATTACTGTTATTGTTCAGTATGAGTGAAAAATCACACAGAAAACACTTAAATATCATTAGCTTGCAGAGCAAAATTCCACATTACAGAATGTTCATAACTGTATGTGTACATGAATAATGGAGAAAACACTAAATACCAAGAAATAGCCTGGATTAACTAACTACTATTCTCATTCTTAGACTTTCTGACTAAGCGAATATTAAAAAAAGCATTAAACGAAGTCATATTTTCTCCATCAAATTTCATTATTATTTATTGTATGATTTCTCATGAATACAAAAATTATATCCCTTTGACAAATTATGTAATGCACATTAGCATTACCCCATAGCAGAAAGTTCCAAAATTTACTTTACAAAAATTGTAGTCTAAGAATCACAAAGAAAAAGATACTTTGGTTTCCTTACTTAAACTAGATTCATGAAATCTTTGAAACTGGTTATAATCATGACTATTTAAATCTTTGTCTTAAAAGCATCTCAATAAGATATCAATAGTAATACACTAACAATTTCATGTGATCTATGTATATATATCATTCAGTCCTTGAAAGTCATAAAAAGGAAGGAAAATAGCTCTACTTTGAATACTAAAGACTGCTCATGGGTTTTTGCATATGTGTGCACTCTGCCTATCCAAAGAAGACTATATATAGGATTAAGGAAACCAAAATCTACAAAGAATTTTGATCTGAATGATAAATTTACACTAGTATTATCCATGAGTATACCATGTTAATGGACTCAACATGCTCGCACAGAAAATGGGATGAGAATATGCTGTTGTGTGCCAAGATCTAGCAGGAGTGAGTAGGGAAATGGGGGGAGTGGGAATGCTAAAAATAAACTGACTGCGAGACAGTTTCACCTTTATAGCACCTCAAGAACCTGTGGTGAGGAGTTTTTCCTTGATTTGTTTACAATACTCATACAACTGTGGTTCAAACATTCCACAACACTGATAAAAATATGGCACCTGATAAAAAGATCTAAATTTCAATCTAAATTTCAGAGTGAAAATAAACAAAAGTAAAAAATGCTCCATAATAAAATTCTAAGCTTTCCTTCAACAATAGTTTGATCGTATTACCATCTATTATTAATTTTCAGGTAAGCGTAGTGTTTGTGTGATTAAATTTCTATGAACTTAATTAGATTATTGAAATCTTAAAAAAAAAAATTCTGCTAGGCATAAATATTTAAAAACTTTTAAATGGCATTTGATTAGGAATGCCAGTTTCTTCCATCATAACTGAAATTAAGAGCAAAATAACATAGTACTGTAATATGATGGGTCTATCAGCAATAAGTACATTGTTATTTGTTTTGTCATGTGAACCTGTAACCACTGAGCTATTTGATTTCCTTTGTTGCAAGTGCACACCATGTGTAAGAAGAAATTTTTGCTCTATAACAATAGTATCAATCTCCATCTAACATCTTCAAATACAACATGTTATGGGATGAACATTAAAACTCCACCTTCCTCAACACTAAAGTTTATACACATTATGACACCTATCAAGTCTGATAAAAACACCCTGCAGCTACAGTATTCTCAACTGGAATTAAAAATATCACACAAGGAAAGCTATGAGAGTATACATCAAGTAGAATTTTTTTTGTACCAAAAGAAAATTTATGATAAGAGTATGAAAATTCCTTATATGTGAAATAGATTAGTTAAAATATATCCACAATAGTTATTTCTCACTCCAAACATAATCTTAATTCAGCAATTTTTCATGAGAAACTAATATTCTATGGACTAGGACATAAACTGAGATGGAAGGAAACTGGATAAAATAACAAAAAGAAATGGTAAAAAATTATTCTAAGAGTATGCAGATATGTACTTGAAAACTCCAAGGCATATATCTAGAATTTTCATATATTTGTTACTTTTATTTTATATATAGCCTGGCCTAGAATAGTTTTATTAATGACATGGACACCAAGTGCCCTTATCTAGCTTAGACCTAGGAAGACATCTGGGTTTAACTTTGATGGAAATCACAGACCAATCTCTGGAAGAGCAGGATTTGGATGATAAAAAGCAAAATATATTGAGCCTAGGAGTTTATATGCAGGACCAAAGCTATCTAGTGTATCTGGCGCATGGACAATGAAACTCTACATAATGAAGTTTCAAGGAGTCAGGTATTTTAGCTGGCAGGTGAACCATTGTCAATTTTGATGGTTTTTTGGTATAAAATGTCAAATGAAATATTTTAATTTACTGCCTTCTCACTACACATTCAGTTGTGAAAAATTCTTATAGAATCTATCTTACAAACAGGATTATCACAATAAACATGACAGACACAGAAGCTGAACCTCCTAATGAATCTGGAATCAGAAAATTCATACGAGGAATCCTACCTCACTGGCCTCGTTCATCATCACAAGGTGGCAACACACCTATACATCACGAATCTGCCTATACAGGTAAGAATGTCAAGTTTATTGAAGAAAAATTCAAGTATCTACCTTCACAATATATTTGGACCGTAATACATCACAATTACTTATCACTTTACTGGTACTGGTAGTCTCAGGAACTTGTAAAAATATAATTTATCATTATCAATGTTATATGATCTAAGAAACATACCTAACCTTTAAAAAATCCAACAGAACTGGAAAAGAACAAAATTAGTCTCATAATGTGCATTGACATAAAAAACAATCTAGTTGTTTTCACCTGAAGTTATGACTTGTTATATGAGGGATCTATATTCATGCTCATTTATCTCAAAAGTCACCACCCTATTCATGAACAATCATGTTATGAACCTTCAGATACGAACAGACAAGGTCACATTTTAAAATTGTGTTAGGAACACTTCCCATTGCCACCCATAGGTTCAAATTTTGCTCTGCACGCCTATTCTGGCTATTGTAGTACTCTTGTATCGTGACTTTCCTAAACCTGATTTTTAGCCTGTCCATGAGAGAGAGAGAGAGAGAGAGAGAGAGAGAGAGAGAGAGAGAGAGAGAGAGAGAGAGAGAGAGAGAGAGAGAGAGTTTGGTCAGGTTGTTACATGACAGATATCCATTTACAAAACAAATATATACTAGTACCATTGTACTAATGAGAATAATGATAATTCTAATAAAATTTGCTTTACTTACTATATGCAATTATATTTCATATATTACTGTTATATTATCATTTCATAATTTATGAACGTAGCAATCAAGCACCAATTGCATTCTGATAATGTTTACACTCATAAAATCATCAGCTGATTGTGCTTTACTAACGTCATCAATGCCATTTGTTGCTAAATGAAACAAATTTTGGAAAGACATATTTTCTCGATTATTAAAGCTGGGTTTAAAAATGGAACTTACTTTACCTATAAATACAGTAAATTAAAAGAAGTAAAGATGTGATTTCGTCAGTTTAGCATGTTGCATTTGCCTCTCCCAAAACATTTTGCGGCCAAAACATTAATTTCTTCAGTCATAGCTACAATCTTAAATCTGTTGTGTGAAGAATGAATACAACTTTTATTTTATTTTCATTCATGGAAATCACCATTGAAAATTGACATGTCTTGAATAACTTGACAACTGTAACGCAAAGCTTAATAAGTGAGTTAGTTACAGTAACTAACATAAGCAAAACAGCTGTTTTCAATTCAGTTGTTTATGTAAGTAGTACTTGGTGTTGTTTATACCAGTGTATTGCACACACCATTAAATGATTTTTCAAAATAAGAAATAGTAATGAATTGTTAGACAAGCCACAGCTTTTTTAAGCCTGTCTGAATGTATGAAGATCTGCATTTAAACTACTTAACATTTGCTCATACACCTACATATGCACTATCAAGGGCATCTACCAAGACTGGGATAGGCATAGAAAGCCTAGGCCAGTATAATCTAATGAAAAAGATGTTACACATCAAGCACAGCCTCATATAATCTACTGAAAATGTACCTCACACTACAGATGATATATATGATGAAAAATTTGGGACAAAATTCTAAGGATCACATGACACCAAGACTGGATGTTACATGATTATATATATCATGCTATATATTTTTTTTGAGTTTCACAGAAGGTTTTCAATGGAAATCAACTGTGCTTGTGTATTTACGGAGCAACCTTCAGACTTTATATCATATGTACTTAAATAGGTGTGAAGAGTACAAAACCTTTAAAATGACAAACAGCAACTTACGAACAATTCAAAATACAAATGGCCGACAAGAACATAACTCGCTCTTAAGTTGGGTAGTGGATAAAAGACTACAAAAAACACTATTGCTTATAAACCTTTATCACATCATATGGAAATAGTATTGTAATCTACACAACCACTACCCAAGAGATCAGATATTAAAAGCGTGCTTTCATTCAAACCTATTATTTTTGGGGAAAACATACATGGGAGATTCTGAAGAACTTCTTCACTAAGAACAATGACCAGTAAGTTACAAAAAAAAAAAAAAATTGAGTGTAATGACCAAAATAATTAAAGAAGCTTGACATATAATATAGATGGTGCTCCTCTTCATTTTATCAGTCGCTCACAGATTAAAAGTTATTAGAAAAGTACAAAGCTATTAAATTTATTAATGCTTATAAAATTCTTTTGGCCACTAATAAGCTATATAATGCCAGAGAATACTCTGTCTAAAGCCAAAGACCTTCAGTTAAATTATGCCGATTTCAGCCTCAGTCATCTGAAGTACTGCATGTACAGTATATTTCCGCGTATAAGACAACCTCTAAATCCTAAAATTCACCCCTAAAAATTGGGGGTCGTCTTATACTACAATTCTTAAAATCAAGCCTTCAATTCTTGGATGTGTATCGGTAGGCTAGCCTTGGCCTTGGTGCCATACCCTAACCACCAGCATACATGAAGATTCAATAATATGAAATAAACCTTATATATTATTGGCATATCTTCATAACAAATATCCTATTTGAGGAATAATTCTAAATCAATTAAACAAATTTTTATCCATGCAATCACAGCTGAGAACATGTAAACATTGAGCTATGGTTGCACTCACAGCAACCTTTATATTTTGGTAACCTTTTAGAAATTTCGATGGTAGTGTAATTACAGTAGTAATAACATTTAGGATAACATACTAGTATTCATTTTTCATTAAAAGTTTCTCAGACATATCACAAGATTGATCACATGTGCCAACATCATGGGAATTCCAGTCTGGTCCTGGTGAGTCGACTTTGGCTTTGTCGTCGATATTATACAAATCATCTTCGGTACCATCCATGGTGTTTAATGATTTTATGACACTTTCTATTTTGACATTCACCCATGCTTTTATAACAAAACGCAGCGAACGTCAATTGAGGCAGCAAGCAAAGCTGTTTGTAACAGTTTAGAACAATTCAGTCATATGAATGATAATTGTATATGATAATTATCGTTCATTATTGTATTGTTATTAGCGGTTGTTTGAGAATGGCGAAGAAATGTAAACAAAACAATGATTTCCCTTTTAGGCGAAGTATAGTGTATGGAAAAATTATATGGAATAGGCTTTGTTAAACCCAGCTTTGATAATTTATGAAAGGAATGTATCTCTAAATTAAGTTCCATTCGGCAAATAAAGACAGTGATGATATCAGTAAAACACAATCAGTTGATTATTTTAAGGTTGTAAACAACACCAGAATGTAAATGGCACATCATTGCTCTATTCATATATTGTAATATGTTAAGACGTGCAATATGATTACAGTAAAACAAGTTTTATTAAAATGATCATTATTCTCAACACAACTATTATTCAACTTTTGCAAGTGGATATCTATCAGTGTGACAACCTAACTGAGAAAATAGTCTCTCTCTCTCTCTCTCTCTCTCTCTCTCTCTCTCTCTCTCTCTCTCTCTCCTCTCTCTCTCTCTCTCTCTCTCTCTCTCCAACTGCTCTCTCTCTCTCTCTCTCTCTCTCTCTCCTCTCTCTCTCTCTCTCTCTCTCTCTCTCTCTCTCTCTCTCTCCAACTGAAATACTAATGGTACTTTTCCATCCTCCACTAAAAAATTCTAGTTTCTAGAATTCTGGATGAAACAATTATTGTAAACATGTATTGACATAAACAACTGAACTGAGAAACAACTGATTGCTGACATTACAGTGGGGCTCCCGTATTCACATTTCCCGGATTCACGGACTCACGGACTCACGCATTTGCGGATTTCTCTCTGGAACATACCCCCATTTTTCACGGAAAATTCGCCTATTCGTTTCGCGATATTTTCTATGAGAAATAATGACAAATTCCTGGTTTTTTTATCATGTTTTTTTTTTTATCAGTTTCATCATAAAATGCACTTTAAAAAACCAGGTATACAAATTTTTAGTAGGTTTTTCTGGAGTTTTAACTAACAAAATAGGATAATTAAAATTTTTTTTTATAGGGGTTCCAACTATTCACGGGGTGGGGGACCACTGTATTTACCGTAACTGTCGAGAATTTGTTAATAGCTCTGTTAAAAATGCCAAGTTGATAAACCCTGCTGATTTTCAAAGGTAGGTTTCATAAGTAAAAATAAAATGCATTTTAGTTCATCCCTCATACAATGGAGATCTCAAGAAAGAATACAGGCAGTCCCCGGGTTACGAAGGGTTCAGCTTACGACGTTCTGAGGTTAAGGCACTTTTCAATTATATTCATCAGAAATTATTTCTAGGGTTACGACTCATGTTGCAGGGTTACAGCACTTACAACGCTCATCTGGCACAAGAAATATGACACCAAAAATGCAAAATAATCAATATTTGAAGTTTTTTTTATGGAAAATGCAATAAGAATGCAGTTTACATGGTTTTTAATGCACCCAAAGCATTAAAAGTAAGGTTTTCTTAGGATTTTTGACGATGTTCTGGCTTACGGCAATTTTCGGCTGACAATGCGTCTCAAGAACGGAATCCCCGTCGTAACCCAGGGACTGCCTGTACTAGTAAATTAAAACGAATAACGGCCAGGCGGAAGTGATGTTCGGAACTGTAGAAATCACACCTAAGGCATATACAATGAAGTAATATGTGCACGTTTTCAACTAAACTTTGGTAATTATGATAAAAGTTATCTTCAAATTATATCTCTTCTAACAAATAATGGCAATGAAGATATCAATAATACCAAATCAGGCATGATTTTCAGAATGTAAACAATATCAAAAGCAAATGACGTACATGACAATGTTTATATTTTGATACAGTAACAATATGATAATATGTAGTAATACTGTAATTGGATACAAGCAAAACAACCTTTGTTTACGTCACCACTATGATAAATATAGTCGTACTTTTAATTTTTGCAAATACAGGCAGTCCCCAGGTTACGATGGGTTCGGCTTACAATGTTCCGAGGTTAAGGCGCTTTTCAATTGTATTTATCAGAAATTATTTCCAGCGTTACCACGTCTACAATGCTCATCTGGCACAAGAAATATGACACCTAAAATGCAAAATAATCAATATTTGAAGGTTTTTTTATGGAAAATGCAATAATAATGTAGTCTACATAGTTTTTAATGCACCCAAAGCATTAAAAGTACAGTTTTCTTAAGATTTTTGATGATGTTACGGCTTACAACGATTTTCAGCTTACGACGCGTCTCGAGAACAGAACCCCCCCCCCCCCCCCCCCCCCCCCCCCCCCCCCCCGGTAACCCAGGGACTGCCTGTAATCACTTTTCTCCAAAAAACATAACAGTTTTGTAATTTAAAAGTCATCCTATACCCAGATATGAGATAAATTTATGAAAATTTGCCATGATTTTTTACCTTATCTTTCATCTTATCTAAAGGTCGTCTTGTGCACGGAAATATATATGGTACTTACTTCTTAAAACTTGGCAAATCTTTCTGTCAACTATTGTAGATCAATCTCTGACATTTCTTTCAGCTTGTCATTTCCAGTTTTACTATATTTTGGAAAACAGAAAATTTTAATTTATATGTTATGTAACATGTCAAATGGGAGATGCTAAAGACCATGAAGTTATAAGTGACTTGAAGTGGAATAATAAATTTTTTAAAAATTATTATATTTAGAGGGTTATGCATATCTGGTGTTTTGCGATTTTCACTATTATGACATTAGGATTCCTTCGTCCCAGAATTAAGGACTTGAAGAATAGGTGTGATTAAATAATCACACCTATTCTTCACATAAGATAGTCAACATTATGGCTTCCATAATTAAAGATTCTGATAATTAACAGAGAGGCTTGGAAAATACTGTACTGGTTAACAAATTGGACGAAAAATAGATAAACTGTTGTGATATAATTAAAAAAAATATGCCTTGTGTGTCTGAAGCCAAGTGAAAGCATCTGCAGGTAGTGAAGAAGGATCCTACCAACGTGGATAACAGATAGAGAATGACAAGGCTAGGTGATTTCTTTGGATAAAACAGAACAGTGACGCAACAGAAGCACAACACAAATGAAATAATTGGCCAGGAAATACATACTGCTGATGCTTCCATGGAAAACAAAGCTATTTGGAAGCATAAGTCTGTGTATACTTTGGTAAGAATAAGGATGATGATACAGTGTATCAGTGGTTTATACAATAATGAAATGCAAGGGTATTAATGATGGGGTGGCTATAGAGACACAGATGGCAACTGCATATTTACTGAAAAGATAGCACTTAAAAATCTTACTGCTTTAATAAAAAAGGTGACTGGTGAGGTAGCGAGTACTAATGGAGCGTGAGTCCTTCTGGGAAAACTCTTGGACTTCATAAGAGACAAAGGCCTTGTCTGTATAATTTTCATACAAAAGTAATTTTCTGTAAGTTTGTCTAAAAATATGCAAGTGGGATAAAGAAAAGAATGCAGCATATTTTTGTTTTGTGCTTTATTAATGTGCATGGCATCCACTGCATCAAGTCACATGCTGTCACAAGTGTCAGACACCCAAGAGCAATACAGGACATACATATACTACTGCTGATGTGGATGGAATGCACTGCCTCAAACCCTCTGCTGTCAAAACTGCTGTGTCCTAGAGCAATAAAGGACACTGTGCACTAATGCCTATGCATTATTCCTTCTCTCAGAAGCTATAGTTCATAAGACAGTATCTATCAATAAGTTGTACATGTTTGACTATGATTTCAAGAGCAAATCATAAAAATTTATCCTGATTTAGCTAAACACTTTCCTCATACATAATGCTTCATTCCTCAGCTGAACGGTGAACTCTTGACTGCTGATGGCAGATCAGGGTGCACATTTCCACAGACCACCACCACATCCTTGATTCAGAATATAGAGGTGAGATCTGTGCTATAAAAAGGTTGTACTGGACAAAATTCCTCTCTAAGGAATGAAATAGATGAGGAGGAGGATAAGACAACTGTGAAATGGCTACAGTCAACCACCGCTATTCGTGGACTCATGATTCACAGACTTGCCTATTTGCAATTTTTCTATGGACCAAATTTATCCATTATTGTAGAAAATCACCTATTCGTGGTATTTTCACTCAGAAATATTCATAAATTCTACATTTTCATATAATTTTTGTGACAAAATGCACTTTTTGTGATAAAACTATCAAAATACTCAGGTATAATTTTTTTTGTTTTGTTTTTGTGATTGAACTATCAAAATAAGAAGCGCTAAACATTTTTCGATGGGTTTTAAGTATTTGCGGATTTTAGCTATTTGCAGGGGTGTCTGGTACCCATCACCTGCGAATACGGGGAGGCCTACTGCACATCATTATAAACTCTGATCAAGTCTATTCAACTATACCAGAGCTTGGAACCCTCAGACAACAACACGCTGAGCATAGCTAAGAAGTTGTCGGAGATGTAAAAGAAACGCAAAACTTCACTGGCTTCAGTTAAGGGTAATATCAAGGCCACTGCTGACTATGAAGACAATGTTGAAGAAGGTAACGTTGAGGCACTGGGACACTACAAATTGCGGGAGGATGAGATAATTCAGGATGTGGTAGACCAAAAGTGCCCTTGATGATGACCATGACAATGATTAGCCAAAACCTCAGGATAAGTTACCTGCCATACAAGCTGCATGAGATATCTTCATATAATACTTGGTTGTGTCTTCAAATAAGGAAGAATTGGTCCAATACGGCCAGAAGTACAAATTCAAACACCTAATTTTTCAGGGTGGATTCCAGACAAGAATAGACCACCAAATTTCCAGGAATGATTGAATTTTAGTTATTAACAGTTTTCAACTGTTTTAGCTATATCTAAATAAACATATCCATATCTTTTTATTGATTTACTGACAATTTTGTTCACAATTTAGTTCAACTGTATGACACTGAACCACAAATTGTGAAAAAGACTTGAACAACATCAGGACAGGATCAAGAAGTTATTTACTGTTTTGGACTGTTTTGTGTAAATAAATTGTGCAAATAAAGAATGTTTAGCTTGGTTCATGGACAATTTTGTTCATTGCTTGTATGGCACTGTAAATGAGACTGTAAAAAAACGTAAGTCTATGAATGATCCTAGATTGTATCAGGTTTGAGATATATTACATATTTTGGACCGTTCTGCATGTAAATAAATATATTTTATAATGTTATTGCTAAAAAAATTTTTAAACTGGCTCATGGACAACTTTGTTCATTTCTTTTACAGCACTGTGAATGAAAAATTGTAAAAAAAAAAAAAAAAATACAAAAAATGAATGAGCAAAAAATTTCTTCAAAAATAATTGTTCACCATTTAAATATTGCATTTGCTCTAACGTTAGTGTAAATGGTTTATAATGATAGTATTGGGATAACTGGCTTCATGATTGTTTCTAGTTCATGAGTCCAAAATTATTGCTCTTTTGCTGTTGCCTGAAAAAAATTTTTATCTCTCTTTTTATGAAAACTTTTTTTCTCTCTCTCTTTTTAAACTAAATGCTTAGATCTCAAAGAAAACTGAAATAGGACCTGTGCTTATTCAGTATTATTTGTAGAATAAGTGGTAAAAATTTAAGTAAGTCCTTTCAATCATAAGGTAGCAACAAGCACTTAGTTTATCAAGGGGCCTTATGGTCTCAGCACTCCCCATAAAGACAAATCTTAGGTAATATATAAATCAAGAGAGCGCATTTCTATTCATTTTATTATATTGTAAATTTCAGGGCATATTTCTTATATGATGATCCAGTTTAAGTGGAAAACTCTGTTTTCTAACTGTCATAGTTTCATAGTTATTACAAAATAAACAATATTTTTTTCTTCTGGTGTTTTCTCAAAACTTACTTTTTCAAAAAATAAATGCTTCAATCTCCATGATGAATGCGACAAATTCAATGGAAATTTTACTGCTTGTATAAAAACTATATATCTATAATTGCAAGTGTGGAAAATGATTTTTGAGAGCAAGCTTTTTTAGCCTTATTATTTTGAAAAGTTTCACAATGTTTTTTCAACTGCAAAATTGATAAACTTAAAGATTGAATATCTTTATTACCCTCCCTGTCTTTTTTCAGTATCTGTCATATATACAGGCAACTCCCGGGTTACGACGGGGGTTCCATTCTTGAGACGCGTTGTAACCTGAAAATCGTCGTAAGCCGGAACATTGTCATAAATCCTAAGAAAACCTTACTTGTTCATATACGAAACAAACCTTCGGTCTTAACATTACGATAAATACTCAGCGCCAGCTGGGAACCGGTAAAGTTTAAAATAATTGTGTACACAAGGGACTATTGGCATCTGTGGTTGGTCACGAGACATGTGGGGCCACCCACATACCCCTCATTAACTCATGACCCCGTCAGTTATTTTCTTACTGTCTTTAAGTGAGGAGGTGGTTTACTCTGTCCTTTTAAAGCCGGTTTAGTTTGCCCCCTGTTGTTTTCAATTTGTTGTTTGGAATTCCTGGGTATGTGAACATGAAGCTTTCTCATGCTGCGAGACTTCCTGGATATCACAAGAAGCAGTTATACGCCCTGTTATTTTCTTCGACGGTTTCGACGCCGATGGAAACCGTCGAAGTACTCTTCGTGTAGTAAGTCGTAGGTGAAGAAACTCTTAAGGTACATACGGTTAATTCGATACCTGTGCTTGGGAATATCGCATATTCATATGGATTGCCTGTAATCCAAAGCTTTGATGTATCTGGATGTGCTTTGGGAAGTAATTATGACTAATTGTGCTCCTTTCCCTGCAGGGAGAGGCGTGCATCACCATCTTGTTTTCGTTCCAGATACGTGGGTAGAGAAGATGCAGGTGTGCGGTCGGTGTTAGGCTTATCAGGAGAACCAACCCAAAAGGACAGTTGGTTTGATGTTTAACGCCGTATTGCCATCCAGGATCCCATGTGATGGATGTCCCTTTTATCCTGACATGCACTAAATGGCGGTCGGATGCGTCGCCATCTGTAAAGAAGCAGATAGGACAAAAAGGCAGCCTTTAATGTCAGGTTGCTATGACTACGAGAATAACATCAACAGCCTTGCACTTCTGGTAGGGTGCTTGCTTCGCATTCGAGTTGCTCAGTGACGTCATAAACATGGTGACCGCCATGACGTCTCTTCACAGCTGTGGCCTACACGAAGGCATGCTTCCATTTTCATTTCGCGGTACAAGAGTACTTTTCAACTATGCTTTCAGATGGGAGGTTTTTAATGCACATTGTTTTTGAGAGAAATTACAAGCGTTAAGAGATATGTCACATAATGGAAAAGACAAGTCTTTCCTCTGTATCCTTCCGCTTAGGCGTCAAGCTTAGGTGACTGGCTTTGATGCCAGTGCGTTCTCCTGCCAATCCTGGAAATAATAGGGACTTCGTAGCTGATCCTCGAGCCAAGAGGAGAAGTTTCTTCTCTATCTTTGAGCCAGGATTGTTACATCCCTATCATATGAAAGTACAAGAAGTAGTTGTAATTGTCGAACAAGTGAATGATGGAAAGTTAGTCTATTGTGGCTGCTGTGAAGAGGTTGGAAAAGGCTAGAATCAAGGACTTCGTGACTGATCCTCAGCCAAGAGGAGAAGAATAATTTCTTCTTCATCTTCGAGCCAGGACTGTCATATCCTTGTAAAGTAAAAATGCCACAGAAGGTTGGGTCTCTTGATCATGGCTGCAAGAGTATCATAAACAGCCTTACGCTTCCATCAAGCGTGTTGACGTCACAGCAAGACCGCTTGTAATGGCGGTAGTCATGACGTCACAGCCTACTGATTCTCGATTTACTTCGCTGCCTCCGGAACCTATTACGCTTTTTGACTCATTGGTACACACAGTAATGAAGAATAAACAGGATCTAGAGGTGAAAATGGCTAAGTAAGACAAAAAGAAAAGGCGTGATTTGCCTTCTTCTTCATCTTCTTCTCTAGATGATGTCATAGCTAAGTTCGATGGAAGATAAGGGATTTCGTGACTGATCCTCGGGACAAGAGGAGAAGAGTAAATTCTTCTTCATCTTTGGTAAGCTCAACGCAATCGGACGAAGCCGTTTACAAGAGTCCGAACGAGCGAAAGTGTCGACTGTCGCTGGGGTAGCGGCCGACGTGGAGTTGCCAATGGTGACTACAAAGAGTCTAAGAGAGACTACAATGCCGTGGCTTAACTTGATACATACGCCGATGCTTTTACAAACGTTTTCCATGTACTCTAGCTGTTAGAGTATTAAAATATGATACAATAGCTCTCATATTTGTATACAGGATTGCAAACAGATACCTTCTCAAATCCTACTGACTATAATATTTTCAAGACCGAGCCATTAACGGCCATTAAGGATCAAAGGTTCCGAGGCCGTATGGTTGGACGACCATGACGCATGCTAAGAGATACCTTCTCAAATCCTACCGGCTATTTGGGATTGATTGAAGCCATCAGTGGCCATTAAAGATCATAGGTGCCGTGGCCGTATGGTCGGAAGGCCATGACGTATGCAAATAGATACCTTCTCAGAGCCTACTGACTATTCGAGATCGAGCCATCAGTGGCCATTAAAGATCAAAGGTGCCGCGGCCGTATGGTCGGACGGCCATGACGCACCTGGATTTTGTCAGAGGGTAGGAGTGAGTTAACGTCTCCTGTGACTGAACACAGTGCGTTAGAACCGGAGGGAAGAGAAGACCAAAAGTTTCTGGCTTCGTATGAGCTGGTGATTGATTTGATTAGTCAATTCAATAACCTTTCGGGGAGCCAGCATGCTTTCCCCGGGGATTGACATGGTGTTTGGTTTGAAAAAGGATACGAAAGTGTATGAATTACCTTCTTCTAGTCATGTAGAGTCCATTTTACAACACGTAAAATGCACGGATTGATAGAAGGATATGGATACCTCTTAGTAATCGTATGCAGCCTGAATGGTGGGAAGTAGCATACTTTGGATTGACTCCAGAAAACTTCAAACCTTCACAGGTAAGGAGAATTCCCATATTTTATATATACTTGTTGGTATAAGCTGGTTTCTTCCTATAAGAATATTGACCAAACGCTTCGACTCTTACGCAAGTAGTTAAAGTTAATCGAAAGCTTGGTTCCTTGAAAGTACTGTAGAACCATTCTTCTTAATGAAAACAAATAGGAACTTAGTCGAATGAGAGGTGAATGTCATCCTTTCGTCACATAAAGTAGCCAAGCCTAAGTAGGGCACTTGTAACCTAAGATGCTATAGCCAGGATAATTGGGTCATACCTTTTAGCCTAACAAGTGGTTATATTCATAGCCTATTCCAGCCAGTTCGAGTACTGCTACTATCTTAGTTAATCTGAGTAGTAGTTCTTAGCTTAGACTGTCCGAACTAACTGGTTGGGTATGCATGTGCTGGCTTGGACCAACTAATGGTTGCGGTTTGGCTTTTGAACCTGCATTTACTATTTTAGATTAGTCTGAGTGGTACAATTCTTAGCTTAGCCGGGTCTGCTTAGCCTAACTCATAGGTTAGGTGGTTCTGACATACATGTCAAATTAGCCTAACAGTGGGTTGATGACTTAACATGATCCGGTTGCTTGAACATGCCCGTACTATCTTAGGTTGGACGAATTAGTAAGGTTATAAGTATAGCCGAGCATAGACTAGTGCCTAGGCTACCCATTTGAAACACTTTTACCACCTCAGCCTAGAAGGTTGTGGTTGTAGCCTAGCATGGATAGCCCAAATTTTCTTGAACGGCTTTACCCTAACCTAAGTCAATTAGTTTCTAGATTAAGCTAGTCTAAACTAGCCTAGCCTAGTTAAGTGTACATCTCGGATAGACTTAATCTAGCCTAAGTGATGGAGGAGTTAGCCTAGCCTAATTGGAATTCTTAACATAGCCTAACCTAACCAAACCAGGGTCCTAGCCTAATTGGAAGAGTTAACATAGCCTAACCTAACCAAACCAGGGTCCTACCAAATTGGAACGGGTAACATAGCCTAACCTAACCAAGCCAGGGTCAACCTGGTCTTGCCAACTTAAAATAAGTTAGTCAAGTCTTAATTGACTATACCTACTTAGACTAGTCCAAGTGGTTGTTGGCTAGGTTAACCTGGAATCTGCAAATGGGTCTCTTCCATACTGGTCTAGTTTTTATATTGAAGTCATGAACCTAACATAGAGGGTTCAAGCTTCAGTTGGCTAGAGCAAGGCATTAGTACCTCATCATATCTGGAAGGGGAAAGGGGGGAGTTTCCCATTCTTCAAGAGTGAGGTAGGGTGAAGTGACGTTGGGTACAATTCCGGGCTAGGTTACTCGAGAATAGCACCATAATGGATTGGATATTTTTTATGTGGCTAGGAACCAATTGGTCACCTAGCAATGGGACCTCCAGCTTATTGTGGGATCCGAACCGCACTATATCAATAAATTATTTTCTATCACCAGAAATAAGTTCTCTGATTCCACGTTGGCCGAGATGGGAGTAGGATCTCGGACCACCGGTTTGGTAGATGAGTGCACAAACCACTCGTCCAGAGAGGAACTCGTATAATGGAAAAACCATGTAATAGCTGTCTCAGAGGTTTCACCCTTCGAGGAGCCTGAGGATTCCATTTGGGATACTGGGAACATCCTGGAGGTTATGCAAACTCTAGGTTCTACCTGTTCCGCCATGTCCCGGACGGAAAGATGGGTTCTAGTAATTAAGGAGGACCCAGGATGAGTGACTGATAAAGTTTATCGTAGCACAATCATCGCTACCAGGTTCGTGTGGGGAAGAGGCACCACCGATATGTAGAATTAATATCTCAAGGCCTGGAGGTTGACCAATATCCCCTTTCGAACTAATTCTCAGTTTTTGGGTGGAGAGTGTCACCTCGGACGTAACACGACTCCAGAGGTCATTACCTCACATATACAGAATGACCCTTTGGCCGTGACTGCCTGTCTAGTGGACGTTTCTGTCCATTAAAGGCATTCGGTCATTAGACAATGATCTGGTGGAGAGGTTGTCAGAATAGAGGGAAGAATCTCCGTAATTACATGTTTACATGCATGGTGATATACATTGGACTGGTGATTGGGCATGTGAATATCACTTCACACTGACTAATCTTCAGATGAATCAGGAGCAGTGAACTGGATGGGGCACATAAGAACTCCAATCTGATAAGAGAAAACATACTCTGTGTCAGAGTAGCCTTGATGGACTACCACCAGGCACATATATCAGTCACGTTACAGGAAACTGACTGTGGATGGGGGGTCTTCCTCTAACCTTGGTAGAGTGGGAGTACTCAATAACCAGGGTTTTGACGTAGACTCAAAAGTAGTCTGGAACTTCAGTTCCAGTTGGCCCCGGAATCCGGGATAATGAGTCAATGCAGCACAGGTCATGATGACAGATACATTTCTTAATCTTGCTCAGTATGGTGTGAGTATGTGTGAGGGACCTTCAGCAGGGCCGGCTTTGACTTGTCAAAGTACTCTGTGGTTATAGAAAGAACTAAGTCACCTAGAACATTAACGTGGTAGACGTAAAGGAACAGGCCAAACAGAGGCGATCAGGCAAGCCTACTCCTTGTTTGTCAAGCTGTACCAATGAGGTTATACAGAAGATAAGGTCATCAGAGGAATATGGGCCTCCTGGCATTTAAGAACATATCTGTTAAAATGATCGTGACGGTTGGTCTGTGACGGTATCGAAGCTCAAAATTGAGCAATTTTAAGGAGTTGTCTGTCTGTTCATTGACATTTGAGAGTGGGTTCTTTGTTATGAAAACCACTTTCAATTTCCTGTATATATATATGGTTGCCCAGAGGTCCTTGGACTCAATTTCCTTGGGCCCTTTGGTGGCTGCTCAACAAAAGGTGTAACTCATCCAGTACTCCTGGCGGGTCAGTTGGTATCTTGTCTAAGATGATGATATGAATGTGAAATGGAGGAGTTAACTGGCCTCTTTCCTTTTCAAATTTCTGTCTCCTTCTTTACTTAGGGCAGTAAAAAGAGAGTACCATCATAAGCTGGAGCGGACAAGGTACAGGTGAGTGAAGTGGCCATACTGTTAGGGTTAGTATCAGTTAGATACCTATCAGTAGCAGTACATTCCTTTCTTTAGCAAGGGGGAGAGGAATGATAACAAACCTACATGAGTGGATGAATTGGTTTGTTAGGGGAACAGATCTTCTTATCTTCCTCGGACGCAATGAACTATGACATTTTGTAAAAACCCAGAAGTCTGACTCTATGATATTCATATATATCTTAGATTCGGAAATACTTGTAGGTTGTTTCGTAGAATTCTGGTATTCAGAAAACTGATCAAAGGTGGCAAACTCCCAGTTGGTTAATAGTACTCCCACCAAGAGTAAGTCTATCCTAATGTTAAGACCGAAGGTTTGTTTCGTATATGAACAAATGACAAATTTGTAACTAATTTGTATTTTTCATAACTTACAAACCTGAGGTCTTAACATACAAAGGCCCACCTCTAACCACCCCTCTATCAACTAACCTGGGTTGGAAGAATAACTGACGGGGTCACGAGTTAATGAGGGGTATATGGGTGGCCCCACATGTCTCGTGACCAAGCACAGATGCCAATAGTCCCTTGCATACACAATTTTTTTAAACTTTACCGTTTCCAGCTGGTGCCGAGTATTTATCCTAATGTTAAGACCTCAGGTTTGTAAGTTATGAAAAATACAAATTAGTTACAAATTTGTCATTTTTAATGTTTTGGGTGCATTGAAAACTATGCAAACTGCATTCTTATTACATTTTTCATAAAAAAACCTTCAAATATTGATTATTTTGCATTTTTGGTCTTATTTCTTGTGCCAGATGAGCGTTGTAGGCGCTGTAACCCTGGAAATAATTTCTGATTAATATAATTGAAAAGCGCCTTAACCTCAGAACATTGTAAGCCGAACCCGTCGAAACCGAGGGACTGCCTGTAATAGTAAATGGTGAAAATTTCAAGCAAATCCCTTCAATCATAAGGTAGAATGAAATGGTTACTTTATAATGGGGCCTGATGGCATTGGTGTGCCCCTTAAGAATCTCCAGCATCCCAATAATAACAACAACAACAATAATAATAATAATAATAATAATAATAATAATAATAATAATAATAATAATAATAATAAGTATGAACAAAAATTACGGTTAGAAGCACCTTCAATTACCAATGAAGTGCTTGTAAAATTTTGTTTTGCTTATTGTTTAACAGCAAGGTACTTCATTGTCAGTATAACAATGATAAAATTTAAAAACTGTTGCTTGTTATAGACAATTTAATTTCTTATGCTTTTTGATTCCTATTACTGCTTTTATATCTAGGAAATGATGAGACAAACTCAGCGACAAACCATGATCTTAAGAGAAAATCATCACAGCTGAGAAATGGTGATGACTCTGACGACTCTGATTATGAAGAGGTAAATAGAATTAGTATTAGAAAGATGGGTGAAGTGTCCAATGGATACTTATAGATGCAATATAGTATTCATTTCTTGATGAAAGTTGTACAGTCGTCCCTTGGTATTCGCGGGGGATGTGTACCACACCCACCCACAAATACAGAAACACCCTCCAAAAATGCTTATAACTGCCTATTTTAATACTTCAAACACCAGAGCGCTTCTCTAAAACACTTATAACTGCCTATCTTAATACTTCAAACACCAAATAGTATTTATTAAACTATAATCATATAACATGTAGTCAGGAATATATGAAAATACAGTACATAATTGCTTTATGAAAAAGTCTGCCAATAATGTGGATATGTGTTCCACAGAAAAATCCGAAAATAACGAACACGTGAATGCTGAACCCTGAATAAGCGGGGTCGACTGTACTTATATATGCAATAGCATTTATTACTTGATGAAAGTTGTTTTACAATGCAGATTACAAACTAGACAGGACAATGAGCAAATTGTAATTTGTAATTATGAAAAATCTAACCACATAATAAAAAGAATAAACTTTTTATTTACAGAATCTTCCATCATATAAACGACAACGTGTTACAGTGTCTGCTATGAGGCGTCTATTTGCAAAATTTACTTTAAGTGACAAGGATCCTAAAGAGACAGCAACATCTATGACGACCACATATAGTCAAACTATTCAATCCCTCTCTAAGGGTGAGAAAAATCCTAACCTAACCATTCCAAATAATTCATCTGAATATGAGTTACCTGCACTTCATCCTCCTTTACCAGAGGAAGAGTTAAGCAACAAGACGTCAAGTAACAGCAACAACAATGAAGACAGCACTCCAAACATGAACAAATGCTCAAATAATGCTACAGCAAAACGTGATACAATTTCAGATACAACTGCACAATCTTCAACTGGGAAACGACAGAAAATCAAACATCCCTCTGAAAAGTCAGGACACCAAGACACACAATTATCAAACAAGCTAAACAAACCAGAAAATACAAACAAGCGGCATGTAGACATAAGCGACAGTGAAGATGACGAGAACAAGCAAAGTGGGAATAAAGTGAAAAGAACCAGAAGACTAAGAAGAGGGCTTAGATTGTGTACAAATATTACTTGCTATATAGAACAAGTTATATATAATTAGCAGGAAAACTAATGTTTTCTACTATACTGTAATAGTATACTTCACATAGAGATTTCATGTTGCTGCATCACTGTACTGAACACTTCAAGACCTACCAGTGAAAGTGAAAAAAACTGGCTCTGTTGCAACCTGGAGCTAATCAATATAAATTAAACTCTGAACCAACATGCAATCTAGGAGCTTCCAGGACTGTGAATTACAGTAAACTGTTAAGATCAAGATAGCAACGAAGGAAATACTAGCAATATAAATGTCATGTAAACAATATATTGTTGCTGTATTTTCCTTGAAATAAGATATATACATATAGAGAAAAAGAATTTTACTATAATGAAGAATGTTTTTAACCCTCTTACGCCGACTGGACGTATTATACGTCGACATTTTTTGTCTCCCGTGTGTCGACTGGACGTATTTTACGTCGACTTACAAAAGTTTTTTTTTAAATTCACGGAAAAATACTTATAGCGCTACCAACCTAAAACTTTTGAATCACGCGCCTTGGGGGATGCTGGGAGTTCACGGATCAAGGTGTTGTTTTGTTTACAATCATTACGCAGGCGCGCAAGCGCGAATTTCTTTCTTGCCGCACTAAAAAGTATCTGTGACACATCTCGGAAATTATTTCGTCACTTTGACATAATTTTTGTACCATTTTAAATTAGCCGTTACATGAAGTATTATATATGAAAATGTGCGCATTTTTATGTAGAATACAACAATAAAATACTCATGATTGTAGCTTTTATCAGTTTTGAGATATTTTCATATAAATAACAATAATTGCCAAAATTTCAACCTTTGGTCAACTTTGACTCTACCGAAATGGTCGAAAAACGCAATTGTAAGCTAAAACTCTTATATTTTAGTAATATTCAATCATTTACCTTAATTTTGCAACTAATTGGAAGTCTCTAGCACAATATTTTGATTTATGGTGAATTTATGAAAAACTTTTTCCTTACGTCCGCGCGGTAACTCTTCCGAAAAAAATCATACATGCGATTGTGGTAATGTTTGCACCATTTTAAAATTAGCCGTTATATAAAGTTTTATATATGGAAATGTGCGCAATTTTATGCACAATACAACTAAAAACAACCCATGGTTGTAGCTTTTATCAGTTTTGAGATATTTTCATATAAATAACGATAATTGCCAAAATTTCAACCTTCGGTCAACTTTGACTCTACCGAAATGGTCGAAAAACGCAATTGTAAGCTAAAACGCTTATATTCTAGTAATATTCAAGCATTTACCTTCATTTTGTAACAAATTGGAAGTCTCTAGCACAATATTTCAATTTATGGTGAATTTATGAAAAAAATAACATTTTCTTTACGTCCGCGCGGTAACTATTCCGAAAAAATCATACGTGCGATTGTGGTAATGTTTGCACCATTTTAAATTAGCCGTTACATAAAGTTTTATATATGAAAATGTGCGAAATTTCATGTAGAATACAACAAAAAATAATTGAAGGTTGTAGCTTTTCTCATTTTTGAAATATTTGCATATAAATCACGATAAATAGAAAAAACCACGTTCGGTCAACTTTGACTCTACCGAAATGGTCGAAAAACGCAATTGTAAGCTAAAACTCTTACAGTCTAGTAATATTCAGTCATTTATCTTCATCTTGAAACAAATTCAAAGTCTCTAGCAAAATATTTAGATTTATGGTGAATTTAAAAAAAAATCTTTCCTTCCCTCCGTGCGCGGATTCTCCGCCACAAATCTCCGAAATGCGTACGTCCCATTCTCGGAATATTTGCTCCGTTTCATATTAGGGATTTCATAGAGTTTTATATATGAAAATGTGCGCAATTGCATGTAGAATAAAACGAAAAATATTTGAAAGTTGTAGCTTTTCTTATTTCCAAAATAATTGCATATAAAAAATATATATATAAAAAAATTTGACATTCGGTCAACTTTAACTCGTCAGATATGGTCGAAAACTGCAATTGTAAGCTAATACTCTTACAGTATAGTAATATTCAATCATTTGTCTTTATTTTGAAAGAAATTGGAAGTCTCTAGGACAATATTTAGATTTATGGTGAATTTTTGAAAAAAATATTTGTTTACATCCGCGCGTTACGAATTCATGCATTATTTTGTGATAATATTTTCTCTGTGTTGCTTTTATCGTTTTACAATGTGTTATATACCAAAATGATTGCAATTTAGTGTACATTAAAACGAAAAAAAATAACTTGTTACCTTTAACCGTTTTGCGCGATTTGAATACAATTATATATGAAATTTCGTTTTTGCGCTATCATATATCGCATTATTTATATATGATATTGATAAATTTTTTCATTTCTGATGGTTGCATACTACACTTCAGCCAATGACAAAAAAAGGAGCCAAAATTGAACTCTTAATCTTGAAAACTAAGCGCGCTGTGATTTTTTGAAAAAAATATTTTTTCCGCTTCCGCGCTCACTCTGAAACACCTCCGGCACACGGGAGACAATTTTTTTTTTACCGCTTCGGCGTAAGAGGGTTAACTAAATGTTTATATTGTGTGTTTCTTTTTGTGAATCATATGACTATCAGTGAAATTATAACTTCAGCAAAATCATACGACTTCAGAGAATACTGATCAGTTGGTGTTTTTACAAAAGATATTGCATCTTTTATAAATTATCAGTTGGTGTTATTACAAAAGAAAATGTATAATCAGTTGATGTTTTTACAAAAAATAATGTATGTTTTATAAATTAAGTGGTATATACTACGAGATTCCGAGCCTTTGTCCCAGTGTTTTTCAAGTATAACTTTTTTTTGCGCATTTGACAAAAGATATTGCTTAGCCACAGTATACTTTACATCCCTTCCTAATTTTCAGCAGCATTCTTTATTACAGTGGACCCACTGTATTCATGTTCTCCAGATTCACAGACTCACGCATTTGCGAATTTCTCTCTGGAACATTTCCCCCCATCTTCGCAGAAAATTCACCTATTCACTGTACTTTTATACAAGAAATATCCACAAATTCCTGTTTTTTTTATCAATTTCATCATAAAATGCACTTCCTGAGATAAAACTATTAAAACAAAACCATGTATGAAAATTTTTAGTGGGTTTCTCTTGATTTTAACTAACAAAATAGGAGGCTTTATATATTTTTATAGGGGTTCCAACTATTCGCGGGGTGGTCCGGTATGCATCCCCCACGGATACGGGGAACCATGTACGTACTTATATTTGAAAAAAGTACATTCATATGCATAAAATAAAGTAGCTGAAGCCAGTGGCGGAAAAAAGTATAATCATAAGAGTAAAATAAAGTAGCCAAAGCCAGTGACAGAACACTCTAATGTATGGGTTCAAATTTATACGTGACACAATCATATGACATCCCGACTCCTCTCACAAGGTGATGTCAACAAACAGCTGTCTCTGAAATACTGAATGAATATTCGTACCTTGTTAAGGCTTCAAGAATGGCGGCTATGATAAGTCATTGTCCCCGTGGTTGCAGGACAGCTTTTGTGATTCGACTTGCAAAATCGTTTAGAAGTGAGGAGGCCCATGGCAAACCACACGTAAGCTTGAACAGGTAAATGAATAATAAGGGCCCTTTTCTGGGTAAGAAGTACAATCAGACGTCCAAGAATACCAAGTTTTCGTCATTTGTTGACTTCCATAAGGTGCAGAAAGATAATATGCTCCATAAAGCAATAGTTGTTCATTTCTTAGTAAAATATAACTTGCGGAACAACATTAAAACTTGCTTTGCCAAAATAAAAAAAAATGTCATGTCATCACTGAATGACCTCTATAGGTTCCAGTGCTTGGCTTGAAGTCTAAATTCTATAATCCAATCTAATCCTATGCAGTTGTCTGTTTATTAAAATGATCGTCACTGTCATATTAGGAAAAATATCAGTTACAACGAATGCCAAAGTTTTCTTCACTTTAATTGATTTTTAATTATATAATTTTTTAATGGATAAATAGTGATAGAAAGTAATTTCTCAGATTACGTGTGGAAACCCTTTTTTTCAAGGATTCTAGCGCTCGACCTCATGGCATAAATCCTATATAATACTACTACTACCACCACTACTACAAAGTGTAAACAAGGAATATTGGTTGTATTTAATTGTTGCCACTTACCCATTGAGGAGGAGGCAAGTTAATGATGTCACAAGTTACGTCATTATATCTTTGAAAGACATTCCTTTTGAGTTTGCTGGCAATGCCTACAAGAAGTCGGTGTTACTCTTATAATTACCAGAATTATGCAACTTTCGTAATAAAGAATACATTCAAAAATTAGGTAGGGATGTAAGATACCCTGTGACAAAGTGCCATCTTTGTCAGGTATGTTGATAAAATTTTATTCCAGAAAAACAATGGGACACCAGCTGTGAATCTCATAGTAACTTACTTTATGTTAGAGATAAATATACAGAATTTCACACAAATGCTTCTTCTCTATGATTTAACTTGAAAGCCTCCCATTTAGCTTTGAATCAAAACCAAAGTATAAGTACAATAAAACATCATACCTACTGTAGAGCACTGTTTTAAAACTTACAAAAAACCCTAACATTTATAATATTTAAGAATATATTTTCATATCCTAAAATAAAAGCTCGTAAGAAAGGACTTTGGTAAAACACTTCTAAAATATTCTGTATTAATAAAACCAGTAGAGAAAATTTTACTGTAACTCAATTTCTTGTTCCTTTCTGTAATTATAAAATAGAATGCAGTTATTCAACATCCCTCTAAGTAAAATGACATAGCTGGCAATTTTTATCATAATGTTTAGTCAATAAGGAAAAGGTATCATGAATATAGTAGTACATATATAACAGCAATTTCTATTTATATAGAGTTTGGAGCTGGCAGAGGAAGAAGAAGGTAAACTATGGATATGATAGTAGTGGGCCCACTATAATTCCAAGTTTATACTATAATTATCTAATTTCTTTTTATTTAAGCCATCACCACTAATTGCATTGTCTCTCATTGGTTATCACTAAATTCCCACCACATCTGCTTTATCCTTTATTTTCTAATGACATTTGCCTTCTTATAATGTGTAGATCACTTCAGACCCTTAGGTATGGAAAATTAAACACATCTACTAACTGTTGGTGCCGTACTCACTATTCAAAGTAAAGCAACAGCATTATTTGGTCTATTTCCCTTGTGACTGACTAAATTCTGATTTGTCTGGTATCTTACTAGTTAGGTCAAATCCAAAAAAGGGATTAGTCTTATAATTTGTTTCCCACAGATTGCCAATTTATATTGTGCAGATCACTTTAAAGCCTTTGGGAAGGTGAATCAAATACAACTATTTCGCTGGGGAAGGGGGTGAAGTATAACCATAAGATATGGATGCAGTTCCCACTTTGATCCCAAGTAGTATATGCAGTAACACCCTATTTCCTTTCCTTATATGTTTTTCAGACCCATGGATTACAGGTACTGTATATTTCCACGTATAAGACGACCTTTAAATCCTAAAATTCTCCCCTAAAAATTGGGGGTCGTCTTATACTGTAATATTAAAGATCAAACCTTGTATTCCAAGACGCATATCTGTAGGCTAGCCTTGGCCTCGGTGCTGTAGCCTAACCATCAACATACATAAAGATACACTTTGTGAAATAAAATGATAGTAAAGGTAATAACACCATTTTACCATATATATTATTGGCATATCTTCATAAAAAATAGCCTAATTGAGAAATAATTCAAAATCAATGAAAGAAACTTTTATGTACTGTATATGATCCCAGGTGAGAAAATGTAAACATCAGGTTGCGGTTGCGCTGACAGCAACCTTTATATTTCGGAAACCTTTAAGAAATTTCAATGGTAGTGTAATTACAGTAGTAATAACATTTATGATAACATAATATTCATTTTTCATTAAAGGTTTCTCATATATATATCACAAGATTGATCACATGTACCACCATCTTAGGGATTCCAGTCTGGTTCTGGTGAGTCGACTTCGGCTTCGTCATCGATATCAAAATCGTCTTCGGTACTGTTCATAGCATTTTTAAAATGATTTTATGACACTATATTTTCACGTTCTCCCTGTGCTTTTATGACAAACACAACGAACATCAAGTGAGGCAGCATGCAAAGCTGTTTATAATTTAAAATTGTAACTGATTTGAACAATTCAGGTATTTGAACAATGATTGTGAACGATAATTATCGTTCATTATTGTATTATTATTATTAGCTGTTGTTTGAGAATGACAACAAAATGTAAACAAAATAATGGTTTCCCTTTTAGGCGACCGTCTGTATGATAAACATGATATAGAATCAGCTTTGTTAAACCCAGCTTTGATAATTTACAAAAGGAATGGATCTCTGAATTAAGTTCCATTTAGCAACTAAAGACAGTGATCATATTGGTAAGATGCAATCAGCTGATTATTTTAAGGCCGTAAACAAAACCAAAATGCAAATGGTGCATCATCACTCTGTTCATATATTGTAATATAACACAGTGGAACCTCGACACTCGACATACGAAAGTCCCAACTTACGAAAAATTCAAGTTACGAAAGCAAATACAAAGATTTTTTTGCCTCTGCATACGAAAATAATTCAGGTTACGAAAGGGTGTTACTGTAAAGTCCAAAGATTTGCCCGGACCACCGAGAACAATTTTAAAACTCGCGCGCCACCAACTCAGTAGACTCGCCACCATCCCGCTCTCCCATTGGTTCCTGATGCTAGTCACCGCCATAAGATCCTGCTCTCCTATTGGTCAGCATCATGCCTCTGTGTAAAGGCGTTCCTTGACCATTTATTGTAAACACTGGAATTCGTTCGTTCACATATACGTATTTAGTTTGTTAACGTAAATTCGTGTTAGTGATTTCGCTTTCATTGTACTGTAAGTTACTTTATGTGTTGTGTGTGAACTTAATTACTTACATTATTAGCCAAGGGTCCCAAGAATGTTGCTGAAGTTCACGGAAAGAAGAGGATGCTTTCTATGGAGAACGAAGATGGAGATAATCAAGAAGTGTTAATGTTTTCTGCCATTTGTTAACGTGTTTCGTAAAGTTTAGTGTTAATGTTTTCTGCCATTTTTTAATGTTTTGTAAAGTTAAGTGTTCATGTTTCCTGCCATTTTTCCTACTCCTCTGTCGCCACTTTCGGAGATTGCCTCACTCGAAAGGTAAGGTTCGACATTTTACTACATACGTATGTACGTACAGTAGTTCTTGTACCATGTACACTAATACACTTTATTTACAAGTATGTAGTACATATTAGTAGTAAACGTATATGCAGTTTAAGTAAGGTATTAAATGGTCCAAGTTGTTGTATTTCATTGTTTATTGGTCAATTTAGCTTTATTATAAAATTTACTGGGGTGTTTTTGTAGGGCTTGGAACGAATTAGGCAATTTACATGTAAAATGTGGTTCAAGATACGACAAAATCAGGTTACGAAGGCCACTTCGGAACGGATTAATTTCGTATTCTGAGGTACTACTGTAAATGCGATATGATTACAGTACAATAAGTTTTATTAAAATTATCATTATTCTCAATACAACTACTTATTCAAATTTTGCAAGTGGATATCTATCATGTAACAGCCTAACTGAGGCAATAAGTCTCTCTCTCTCTCTCTCTCTCTCTCTCTCTCTCTCTCTCTCTCTCTCTCTCTCTCTCTCTCTCTCTCTCTCTCATCGACTGTAATACTAATGATACTCCTCCATCCTCTACTAAAAAAATCCAGTTTTTAGAATTCTGGTTGAGCCATTATTGTAAACATGTACTGGCATAAACAACTGAATTGAGAAACAGCTTACTGCTGATGTCATTTACCGTAACTATAAAACGTTTATTAAGAGCAATATTAAAACTGTTAAACCCTGCTGATTCTCAATGGTGGCTTCCATCAGTAAAAATAAAATACATTTTTGTTCATCCCTCATGCAATGGAGATCTCAAGAAAGAATACTAGTAAATTAAAGCTCCAGGATATAGCCGAGGCTATGTTCAGAATGGTAGAAATCGCACCTAATGCTTATAGTACAATAAAGTAGTATAAGCACGTTTTCAACCAAACTTTGTTAATTTACGATAAATGGTATCTCCAAATTATATCTCTTCTAACAAATAATGGCAATGAAGTTATCGATAATACTCAAATCAGCCGAGATTTTGAGAAAGTAAACAATATCAATACAAATGATATACTATATGACAATATTTTTATTCTGTAATACAGTAACAAATGGTAATAGTACTACTGTAACTGGATACAACAAGCAAAACAACCTTTATTCAAGTCATCATTATTATAAATATAGTTGTACTGTTAATTTTTGCAAATAATCACTATTCTCCAAAAAATCCTTTTGGTTTTGTAATTTAGAAGTCACCCAATACTACAGATAAAGAGATAAATTCATGAAAATTTGCCATGATTTTTACCTCGTCTTATCTAAAGGTCGTCTTATACACAGAAATACACGGTAGTATGTATGAAGTTTGATATCTGGCTCTCCTTTATGCCAAATTATCTGTTAGTATTTCCAAAAGACTGCATGTTTTTAATAATATGACAAATTTTCAATAAATTTGTATTTTTCATAGCTAACAAACCCTCAGTCTTAACAATAGGATACTCTTCTATTGCTAGCTGGAAACCGGTAAAAACAAACAAAGATTGTAAAACAAGGAATCTGTGGCATCTGGCAACTCATGCATATATAAGGCGGCGGATGTTTGGTCATTGACTAAGCCTGGACCCTGTATAAAGCCAATCTTTCTTTTACCGCTTTGGAGAGCGGAGTTTCGCTTCGCTCTCCTTTTCCAAGTCTGCTTTTTTATCGTAGCCTTTGGTTTATTTATTTTTATTCAGCCCAGATGTTCCGTGGACGTCAACATTTTTAGACAAGCCTTCCTTGTTTGGACAGATGCTTTTGCAGTAGATACGACTTGAACTCTCCATCAGCATCGCTTACGTTATGCATGATAGGCTGGTCCGTCTCCTAAGAGAGTATTCCCTTCAAAGAGACAGGACGATTTTTAATGGCGGATAATTGTGATCTTCCCTTCTACTTGCAGGGCCAGTCGTCATTGTCGTCTCATCGCTTTCCATCATTTTAGTATTTCCCTCCGTCCTCACATATTTGAATTATTTTAGTCTCTCTCAGAATACTATCTTCTTACGGAGGGAGAGAGAATTTAGGTTTATTTACAGAACTGAAGTTGTCAGCCCTGTTTATTGTCTGGAATCTGGCAGCGGTGGAGGTCTCCCAGAACTTAACTTGGGAGCCCTCTTCTTCACTTCCATCTGACAGAGATGCCAGTTCACTAATTTTGACTTGTGTGTTTGTGCTGTGAAAAAGTGAGAATTTGGTGCAGTTAATACTGTCGGCGGTGGGTTCCTTGCTGTTTTCGGAGCTCCTTCAACATCATCATGTGGAGATAGCAACCTTATGGTTTGCTTTGAACATCATTTACCTATGATGTTCAACTGGGTAATGATATAATTGTATACTATTTTTTTTTTACGTTTTCTGCACTACTCAAAATGTTCTCTCGCTCTTTGTGACAATAATCTGCTATGTGACGCCGTGAATGGACATGTGATGTCATGGGTTCTGCCGACTGCTTGGTTGTCACTCTCTGAGGGTCGATTTCTCCCCATAATTCTCCGACGATGGTTTTTTTCATTGTGAATTGTCGCAATCTGTCATGTATACATGTCCTGGGGAGGCCATCTGGTTACTGTAAGAGGTGACAGATACTCTGTTTCGCCATCTTCGCTGTCACCAAGACCCTTGACTTGAACTACAGTCCAATACATCTCATACATCTCTGCCTGTGATGTTTGCTTGGGTGGTGTCTCTCCTACGCCTGTTGAGTAGTGACGTGACTTCCAACTTCCTCCATGATGCCATCGCAGTTGGTTGTACCCATCAGTATGAACTTCCTGGAGCTGGTTTTTTGGATGGACTGCTGTGTTTGGTAGTAGCTTTCCCAGAGTTTCTACTACCAAGAGAAGCGTGAGGTTGGAAGTGAGGCTCGTGACAATGCACCTAATATCTTCATTTCAGATACAGTCATCCAAGATGGCGGTTGTTTGGGCATCACTTGGATATGGGGTTGCCCTTCCTTGGATGAGTTGTTGTCGCATTTCTTGGAAACGTATACCCCCTCACTGGCCCCTATAGCAGTCCCGCCTCCCCCAGGACTCCTCTATGTTGGCTCTCATGTGCTGCCCCCTTGCAGAGCCCCTTTGTCTTCGTTGACGCTCAATGGGTTGCTCCTTATCACTCCGCCAGTGAGGCCATCGACCAGCGCTGGTGTTACAGATGTCGTGACATCATTCCCGGTGTCCTCTCAGCCTATGAATCAGATGTGGTGGCCACGCATCCTCTAGTTATGACGTCATCTCTTCCTGTTATGACTTCATTGTCTTCTCTCACTGAGCTGTCTGAGGTGTTGGTTCAAGTGGTCTTCAAGAGGATTTCTGCTGTATCTATGAAGAAGAAGAGTTGTAACCAGGGGTCTCCTGGGTCTCTTCTTTGAATACTGCTAGTAGAGACCTTGTAGAGAGAGGAGTTTCACTCCTTCTCCTACTTCTCCATCACCGCCTTGTCATTGTGTCAGACAGAGGATCTAGGACTTTTTGGTTTCGTCTTCTGCAAGAGAAGGAGTACATCACCTTCTGCCCCACATGACCATGTCTCTCCTATGCACGTCCATGTTTGGGCAAGTGAGAGGAGTATTTCACCATCTGCCCCACAAGGTCGTATTTCTTCCCCATACATTCGCGTTTGTGAGGTTGGTAGTGGAACTTGTAGAAGGAATTATTCCCAGGGCGATCTTCTCTCTGATGTTCCAATATGTATTGCTCCACATGACACAAACGTGTACGGGTGTCATCATTGGTCCATGTACGTGGTTCATCACTCTTCCACATACTTGACCACTTCTTGTCCATGTACATGATTGAGTGAGCTTCTCACTGATGTTCCAACTTCTATTGCTCCACATGACATGAATGTGTACGGGTGTCATCACTGGCCTATGTATGTGGTTCAACACTCATCCACGTGCTTGACCATCACTTGTCCATGTACATGATTGAGCGATCTTCTCACTGACGTTCCAACTTGTATCGCTCCACGACACAAACATCTACAGGTGTCATCACTGGTCTGTGAACGTGGTTCGTCGTTCGTCCACGTACACTTGTCCATGTACATTGCTTGTCCATGTACATGATTCAGCACATATCCAGCTACTTGATATGTCTTTTCCTGTTCATGTAGTGCCATGCCCACATCCGTACACCAACGTCTGCTTCTATGCACCAACTTCCATTGACGTATACCAACGTACACGTACTTGCAAGTGTCCACGTACGTGTACCATTGCCCACATCCATATACGTACCAAGTTCACGTACTTGTTTCATCGAACAGCCATATTTGAGTAAAGTACTTTACAATTTTTCTTACCGTAAGGAGTAACAGGCCAAGGGCTCAATTCATTGTCTCCCAAAAGAAGTAAAATTAATAGCATAAAGGCAGTTTCAAAATTAATCAAAATTAATTAATAAATAAACTCATAACAACAATAATACTGTCAAAATCAACAAAGCTGTAAATGACAATACCATCAACAGCAACAGTATTTACAATATTTACCAAAATTCTGTTAAAAGTATGAATAAACAAGTCTTTAAGTCATTGAAAAAAAGTGCCGGAGCAACTGGTCAACAAGGTGGAGCCGGCATACTCTGTAAGGTAAATGAAATCCACGAGGTTTGCTACAACAACTGGGGCAGGACAGTACGGATGGATTTAAAAATAAAACACCTAGTATGAAAAGATTAGGTAAAAACAAAGACTCTTTCTTGATAATCCACCAAGAAATTTTTACTTTCTTCTCAGACTGTCCCACACACTTTTTGTAAGAGGAAAGTGAACAAAAAGGAGGATAAATGCCTGATTGAACCTCAGGCAAGGGAACTCAAAACCAAGACCATGGAAGGGCACGGTACAATGGCTATGTGCAGTCTAAGGTTGGAGAACAAGGTTTGAATTCTGGGTAACCTTCTCTTAGAAGGGCTGCCTACCGAGGTGAATAACAACCGCATATGCCTAATATTACTTTTCCTGGTAAAGAAATGCCTAAAAGTCAAGAAATATAACAAACCTTTGTGATTCTTTGCACAACTCAGAAGGGTCAACTTTCTTTACTTATTTAATTACTTTCTAGGAATAGGACAAAACTAAATCCTTCTTTATATAAACCATATTCAAAAACTCAAATATCTAGATATTCAAACAATAAAATTAAGGATTCTCCTTAAAGATAGTATAATACCTTTTCTATTTCAAACTGCAGACAAAACCACTTACCTGACGATTAAAATACAAAAATCCATTCTGACAGTTGATGTTTCTAAACGGAGCAAAGCATTTGACAGATCCATCAACGCTCATGGGATGATAACGCAGTTCTCCACGTACTGTCATGAATACCCAGTGTGGATAAGGCCCAGAAATAAATACCTAAATAAAGATAGAGAAAAAACAACCATTCAAATGTACCATACAATACTGTTCCTTACCATACTTAGTCAATAACTCATTTTCCAATACCAAAGGAACACAGATATTGAGATATATCAATGTTGAGAAAATTTACCTACTATCGGGATGAATAAGCAAAACAAAAATGAAATAATAGGCCAGAAAAACTAAAATATACATTATACTAACTTTGCAACAGTGAATGAATTTAAACTGTTAAGACAAGCCTTCACTAGCCCAAAGCAAAAGTCCCTGGTCAACTTATTCTTATTGTCCTGTCACTGTATTGGTTGTGTATTTATGACAGAAATCACTACAGTTAAATAACCTGTGCTTAGCATAATTCAATTCAACCTGAAAACAATGGGGTTTTACTCTCTTTTAACTCCTACAGTTCCTACAAGATGATGCCCTATACAATTTTTGGTGATATTAAACTTTGATTTTAAAGAATATTCATCAGCATATTTTAGTTCCTTTGTGTTGGATGTCTAATTTTTGCTGCCCTGATATGAACACAAAAGTATCTATTTAAAATTAAAATTACCTTACAAGTTATGTGTAAATGAACTTCAGTAACCATATAACTGTTATGTGTTTTATTACCAATCTGATACTAATACTAATAATATTAATCTGATACTAATAATATCAAATACTGTCATTTCAATAGCTTACACCACTGTATACACTGATGTTACTAAAAGGGCGGAACTTGCTCGTTCTGTCTATCTTCTTTTCGCCAGTACCATCCTCTTCACTTCTCTTTTTCTTCCCAGAACGTCTTTCCCTCAAAATCAAGTTGTGTTCTATCAATCTCATTCTGAAAAGAACATTAAGTAGTAAGTGAAAATTTACAACTGTAGATGTACAACTGAAATTTTCACAACACACATTAATCATGATTAGCTGTAATTCGCAGTGTTGGATTCTTACAGGTATAACGCTTCTGAAGCCTTGAAGATGGAAGAATAACTAAAAGAATCAGTCACTTGTTGAATAACTGTGAATATGCACACTATTGACCCATCCAGAAGAAGGCACTGTATGCCTTATTCTTTTCTATGCCATGTTAACATTGACATTAGAAACAAGAATTATCCACTTGCAATGGATCAAAGCCCAGTTTTCATTAATTTTCTTCAAGTTATGGTTTTAACTGCCAAAATAGAACTGTTCATTTTGTACATTTAATGCATTTTTCATGGAAAAGTACAAGTAATTTCAGTCTGGTGCTATAAAATGATGTCATGCAGGTACCTTATGTAAAAACAGGTGACTGAGTTATGGACATGGACTTTGCTCAGGCTAGACTAATGCCAGTTAAGTATGTCTATAATTCCTCAATTTATCAATGTAGAAATCACTTAGTAAATCAGCCAGCAAAATTCACATCAAATATCTCAGCTGTAAATTTAAGCATGTTTATGGCACGCAATACAGTCTTTGCTCCCTGCAGTTCCAGTTGAAAGATTTTTTAGCTTAAAATCATAAAACCTTTTTGATTTGAAAAGGGATAAAATAGTGACAAAGTTCAGTTATATAAGAAGCTATTGCAGAAGTCAGTGAAATGCAATCCAACCAAATATCCAAAGTTGTCCATGTACAGTACTCTATTTCCTAACCTGCAGGGAAAGGACTTAATTTCCTAACCTGCAGGGAAAGGCCTTAATAACAAGAAAACTTGAGAAAAGAAAGAAAAATAAAAGATCCTTTAGCTACATACTAGGCTGGTGTTATAACAATACTGGCCCTTACTCTAATGTAGCCTGTAAGTAAGGTTTGGTGTTAAGTGGTGTAGGTAGCATGATGTGGACTGCAAACTGTCTAACCAACACAGATATCCCTGGAGATTCAGTAGTTTTGAATAAAACACCATCACTTCAGTTAAATTCTTTACAACTACCACTATGTACAACAATATCTTAGAAGAGCAAAAAGAAAAAAAAAAAACTGAAAAAATTTACACCTGCTTTTAAATCTTAAAGTTACCAAAGACCTGACTGTCCATACCTTATTTTCAGTTGACTTGTTGCAAGGTTTTCATAGAAAGGAAAAACTTCATACATTAACAGATCTTCATCCACCCTTGCAAAGAGAACAGGCCTCAAATTACGGTTCCCCATTCCTACCATCAAAACCTTTAAAACAGAAAGAAAAAAGATCACTTAACAACAAATATATTTGGATATGAAAATGTATTGTTAAAACATCAAGTAAAATATTATGTACATAAAAACACATTACAAGGTAAATAATAAAAAAGATACAGAGAGGTAAAGCAAAAGAAGAACAGACAAATAGCATTAACAATTTAACAAACATCAGGCTTACAGACACACTAGATAAGGGTATATAAGAAAAATGTTATTGTCATGATACAATAAAGTTTTATACATACTTACCTGGCAGATATATACTTAGCTATAGACTCCGTCGTCCCCGATAGAAATTCGAATTTCGCGGCACACTCTACAGGTAGGTCAGGTGATCTACCGCCCTGCCGCTGGGTGGCGGGAATAGGACCCATTCCCGTTTTCTAAGACAGATTTTCTCTTCCACCTGTCTCCTGAGGGGAGGCTGGGTGGGCCATTTAATCGTATATATCTGCCAGGTAAGTATGTATAAAACTTTATTGTATCATGACAATAACTTTTTATACATTCAACTTCCTGTCAGATATATACTTAGCTGATTGGGCACCTTTGGCGGAGGGTAAGAGACAGCTAATTTTACTGAATAGACAGGAAACAACATACGTTGGTAGGTAATAAAAATAAAAAAGAAAAAACCTGGTTCCTACCTGTGTTAGCGAAAGACTTCATGGCTACTGCCTAGGAGCCTGCATCGCTTCAAGAGCCTCAGCGAGGTAGTGACCTCATGCTAAGAGTTCTTGATGGTCTGTCAAAGGGGTCTTACCCACTTACGTGACAGAACCTTAGGATCTTTGTCAATGGGGTCCTATCCACTTACATGACAAAACACCTTGCCTAATGGCATTATCATAAAGCACGACACTGATCCCGATCACCTGATCCTATTGTCGGGTTAGTACCACGATTGAAAGGAGTCATCCCCGAACATCCTTTCAAGCAACCCAAAACTCAACACCAAAATTATTACAAAAAATCATTAAGGAAAACAAAAAACAAAAAATTTATTTTTTTTTTTTAAGGATCAGCATCTGCTCCATGTCCCAGCATAGTATCCGCGATACATACGGTCAAGAGAAAAACATTTTTCGTATGTTTACTTTAACATTCCTTTAAATAATGGGATGCAAATACAGAATTACATCTCCAATAAGTTGCTGCTAAATGTCTATCATTGACATATTCTTAGTAAACGATAGGGAAGTTGCAACTGCACGGACTTCGTGAGCTTTTACCCTAAGCAGCTTTAAGGAGTTCTCTTGGCAGTCTCTGTGAGCTCCTGTTATCACGTTCCTGACAAAGAACGCCAGTGCATTCTTTGACATAGGTCTCTTGGGGTTTCTTACTGAACACCAGAGACTCTGGCGACATCCCTGAAGTTGTGTCTTCTTTTTTAGATAGAATTTCAGGGTCCTGACTGGGCAAAGAGACCGCTCCAACTCTCTACCTACCAGGGAAGAGAGTCCCTTGACTTCGAAACTTCTAGGCCAAGGTTTAGAAGGGTTTTCATTCTTTGCTAGGAATAGATGTTGAAAAGAAACCACAGCAGAGTCTTTCTTAAAACCCACCCAAGAGTCCAAAGCATGCAATTCACTGATCCTCTTAGCAGTTGCGAGGGCTAACAGGAATATACATTTTCTCGTCAGATCTCTGAATGAGATTTTATCTGGAGGTTCGAACCTGTTAGAAGTCAAAAACTTCCAACTCGGGGGAATAGAAGATCTCCATTTGGAAGTCTCGAAAGACCTAATGAGATCATGAAGATCTTTATTATTTTCTAAATTCAGGCCTCTGTTTCTAAAAACAGCAGAGAGCATGCTCTTATATCCCTTGATAGTCGATACAACCAATTTCGACTCTTCTCTTAAGAAAAGAAGAAAATCAGCGATTTCGGTCACAGAGGTATTGGAAGAGGACAGCTTCTTCGACCTACACCATCTACGGAAAACTTCCCACTTCGATTGGTAGACCCGCAAGGTAGAGGACCTTGCAGGCTCTAGCGATAGCTTTATTTTGCAAGCTTTCTTAGAAAAGCCTCTCGCTCTGACCAGTCTTTCGATAGTCGAAAGGCAGTCAGGGAGAGACTTTGGATGTTTTTGTAAAACTTCTCGAAGTGGGGTTGTCTGAGCAGATCTGTCCTTTCTGGAAGAGATCTGGGGAAGTCCACCATCCATTCCAGTACCTCTGTGAACCATATTCGGGAGGGCCAGAAGGGGGCAATCAGAATCAGTTTTGTTCCCTTCGATGCAACAAACTTCCTTAGCACTTCCCCCAGCAACTTGAATGGGGGAAAGGAAGCGTAGGAGTCTATGCCTGACCAGTCCATAAGGAACGCATCGATCGCTATGGGTCTGGGGTTCTTCTTCTAGAGAGCAGAAGTTGTCCATCTTCCTGGAGAGGAACGTGGCCAAACAAAAAGGTCGATCTGAGGTTTTCCACCCCAGAGGGACCAAAGTTCTTTGCAGACTTCTGAGTTGGAGCATCCACTCTGTCGGAAGTACTTGGTCCTTCCTGCTCAATCTGTCTGCTCTTAGATTTTTCACTCCCTGAACAAATCTTGTCCGGAGTATTATGCCCCGTTCCTCTGTCCAGGTCAATAGATCTCTTGCGATCTCGTATAGTGAGAAAGAGTGAGTGGCCCCCCCTGATTTCGGACGTAAGCCAGAGCAGTGGTATTGCCCGAGTTGACTTGGACTACCACTCCTCTGACTTACCGCTTCGAAGTACTCAGGGCTAGATGAATGGCCAGGAGTTCCTTTGCATTGATGTGCAGTGGCACCTGTTCCTTCGTCCAGGTACCTGCCACTTCCTTTGGACCCAATGTTGCTCCCCAACCTGTTTCCGAGGCATCGGAAAACAACACTAGGAGAGGGTTCGAATCAAGAGGGACACTCCTTCGTTTCTTCTTAATGGGGTTAACCACCACCTCAGGTTTGACTTTACCTCCTGGTGAATGGGAAACGAGTCTGCCAAATCTCCTGTCTTCTGACTCCACATTCTTGAGATAGAATGAAGAGGTCTGAGGTTCAATCTCCCTAGGGAAAACGAACTGCTCCAACGAGGAAAGGGTGCCCAAGAGGACTGAGCCATCCCTTGCCGAGCTCCGTTCTTTTCCTAAGAAGTTTGAGATTTTTCTAAGCCTCGAGCAATTCTCTCTTGCGACGGAAAAACCCGAAAACCCGAGAATCCATCTGTATCCCCAGATAGACTATGTTCTGTCTGGGGATCAATTGTGATTTCTCGAGGTTCACGAGTAGTCCCAGTGATTTTGTGAGTTCTAAAGTCGTCTTCAAGTCCTTCAAGCACTGATGCTCTGATCTTGCTTTTATCAGCCAATCGTCTAGATAAAGAGATATACTTATCCCTTTCAGATGTAGCCATTTCGCAACATTCTTCATTATGGCCGTGAAAACTTGAGGGGCTGTCGAAAGGCCGAAGCACAGGGCCCTGAATTGGAATACTTTGCCCTGCATCATGAATCGAAGAAACTTCTTCGATGATGGATGCAGGGGAACATGAAAGTAAGCATCCTGCAGATCCAAGGAGACCATCCAATCTCCTGGACGAAGAGCTGCAAGAACCGACTTGGACTTTCCATAGAGAACTTTGTGTTCTCTACAAAACGGTTCAAAGCGCTCACATCCAGAACCGGTCTCCACCCCCCCCCGAGGATTTCGGAACCAGAAAAAGACGGTTGTAGAATCCTCGGGAATGCGGATCCCGGACCAATTCGATGGCCTCCTTTTGCAACATCTGATCTACAAGGTTTAAAGGTGCTTCTCTCATGGCAGGGTCCCTGTACTTGGCCGACAGTTCCCTCGGGGTCGTCGTTAGAGGAGGCTTGTCTCGAAAGGGGATAAGATATCCCTTCGTTACCACTGATAGAGACCAGCTGTCTGTCTCTCTCCGAGCCCATTCTTCTGAAAATTGCAGAAGTCTGGCTCCTACCGGTGCTTGAAAAGGACTGGCATCTCATTTGGCTTTCTTGATAGGTCTTGAATGCAGACCTACCTCTTTTTTGGTATTCCTCTCTTCTTAGAGGAGGGTCTAGAAGAGGACAACTCCTCGAAAGGGCTGTTGAGGAGTACTAGTCTCTCTCTTCACAGGAACGGAGGTCCTCGCTTTCTTTGTTGATTGGGCCAAAAGATCTTGCGTAGCCTTTTCAGCCAAAGAATGGGAAATGTCCCTTACTAATTGTGAAGGGAACAATTGATCCGATAACGGAGCATAAAGCAGGGACGACCTCTGGATAGGAGTAACTGCTTTTGTTAAAAACGAACTAAATAAAATCCTTTTCTTCAAAACTCCCATTCCAAAGAGAGACGCCACTTCTCCTGATCCATCCTGGACCGCTTTGTCCATGCAGGACAGAACACTATGAAGGACTTCTGGGCTCAGCAACTCCGACTCCTGAGTTTTCTTAGCCAACACCCTAAGGGACCAGTCTAAGAAGTTAAAAACTTCTAATACATGAAACAATCCCCTGAGGAGATGGTCCCATTTCAGAAGTCCCCATGGTGATCTTAGCTGAGACAAGGCTTGTCTTCTTGAAGCGTCCACAAGGTTTGAAAAATCTGCATCGGCAGAGGTCGGGAGAGTAAGACCCAATGATTCTCCCGTCTCATACCAGATACCTCTCTTCCCTGCCAGTTTGGAAGGAGGGCAGGCAAAGACAGTTCTCCCCGCTTCCTTCTTGGTTTTAAGCCAGTTTCCGACAAAACTAAGCGCCTTCTTCATCGAAATGGTTGGTTTCATCTTAATGAAAGAGGACGATTTTGAGACCTTAGTACTGGTAAACAAAGATCTAAGAGAAGGTGGGGCAGTAGGGCTTAAAGTCTCCAAACTCTTGAAGTAAGAGGGCTGCTAGCATCTTATAGTCCGACAAGCCTGCAGCCGCACGATCTTCTGAATCCGACACATCCTCCAAATCAAATTCAATCTCCGAAGAGGATTGATTCTTTTCCATAGGAGATGAGTCCTTTGCAACATCTACCCCACTCTTGCAAGAACGACGGCCGCCTGTGCGACAACTTGCGTCCTTACGAGAGGTAGGTTGATCCTGCAACAAGACTGTCTCCTTCTCCTGGCAAGAGTGATGGCCGCCTGTGCGACGTCTTTCTCTCCTGTCAGAAGAAGGATGTTCTCTCGTATCGCTCTCAACAGAAAAAGCTCTATCCTGACAGGGGCTACGGCCGCCTGTGCGACGTCTAGAGTCCCTGTCAGGTAAAGTCTGATCCCGCTGAAAGCTAGAAGAATCCTCTATGTTCAAATATCGTTTGGAAGACGATCGTAAATTCTGGCGCTTGGCTGGCGCTTCTGGCACTACTGGAGCATTGCACCAGGCTGGTGCTTCTGGCGCATTGCACCAGGCTGGCGCTTTTGGCGCTTCTGGCTCTTCTGGCGCATCCTTTCTACCTCCTGTCCGAGGAGTAGTTTTAGATTTTTTAATAGGAAGGAAAGAGTCCTTTCTTCGGGAAGTCTCCTTCGGGAAGTCTGCTCCTGCATTTTTTGTTGAATTTTTGCCGCAGCATTCTCTTCTTCCTTTTCCGATGTCGGTGAAGGAGGTCTTGAGGAGGAAGGAGACTCCGAGTTGAGAGTTGGAATATATCTGGCTTTTTTCCTTTCACAAGGAGACCCTTCAGGGAAAAACTCCGGACTTGAATCCAACGTTGGAGCTTTCCAACTTCTTTTCAAGGGGCGTGAAAGTTTGTCAGAACTCCAGCCCTTTCTTTGTGGAGAAGAATCCGAAGAAGAAAAACACTGTTTTTTTAGGATGCTTTATTTCTATAGCGATCCTTGGCAGTTAGGGTCGTCACAGAACCTGCCGAAGGGACGCCTGATCGGTGGGGATTCTCCATAACCTCTGTATGGCTTTTGACATTCCTTCTCCTCTGGGCCTGTGAGCTTGGAAGCGGTCTAGGCCTGGGAGCGAGATGAAGCCGATCAGACGCACCCTCCACTGCACTGGGTACACTTACGTCACTATCACTGCGCTTACCTTTTAAAGTTTGCATCTGACGTTCCATCCTTTGAAGTGCAGCCTTAAGATCTGCAATTTCCTTTTCTGGATTTGCAGTCTTGGTAGTAGCCGAGGAAGTAATTACATGTTTAGGGTTAGGTGATATATTAATAGGCTCGCTAGAACGAGACCGACTTACGCTTCTGGAGGAAACCTTCCTAGCCCTATCCATTTCCAATTTTCTTAAATAGGAATTCAAATTCTTCCACTCTTCCTCATTCAAACCTACACATTCATTACAGGTGTTAGATACAGAGCATTCATTCTGTCTACACCCCTTACAAACTGTGTGAGGGTCTACCGAAGCTTTCGGTAGCCTCACCATATATCCCTCATTCACACTGTCTTCTAACCGAAAAGCTAGAGTCCGACATTATAAGAAAAATCCAAAATCAAGTCCAAATAACAGTCCACGAAAGAGTATGCCCAACCAAAGATCCAATACGTCACCAAAAAGACCGGCTTAGAAGATCAATAGCCATGAAAAACTCGAAAATCAAATCAGGAGGAACAACAACAATGTTGATGTCCCGGCCGATAGAGAAAATCTGTCTTAGAAAACGGGAATGGTTCCTATTCCCGCCACCCAGCGGCGGGGCGGTAGATCACCTGACCTACCTGTAGAGTGTGCCGCGAAATTCGAATTTCTATCGGGGACGACGGAGTCTATAGCTAAGTATATATCTGACAGGGAAGTTGAATGTATACAAAAATATTATAAAGATACAAAGAACACATTATAGGACCTAGCAGTGGCTTAAATCATATAACAAGCTCTCTTTATCACACAAAACCTTCAGAGCATGTTACCATCTTCATTTAATCAAAAGGAAGGACAGTGAGAGTAAAAGTAGGCTCAACGATTTACCCAAAAATCAGCAAAACGGTATATGTATTGCATTAATTCTTTTGTTAAGGCAGTACAGTGCACACTTATGGTCACCGTCTAAACAGATGATGACTTTTGATCGTATGAAAATAAAATTTAATTCTTTTATAAATCTACATACATCATTTTAATATGTCCCACAAGAAAAGATGTTCCGCTGATCTTGTTTTGCTGCTTTATTTTCTTTTTAATGCCATATTTGATGTCACTGTTTCTTGATACTCTCTGACAACTTCAGTTATGTGTTCCATGTTTTTAGTCTTCTGAATAGCTCTTCTTCAATCATTCACAATTAAATCAGCCTACAGCAAAGGTGACAAGGGGAAGAAGACGCATTGGGAGGAATTGAATAAGACTTAACAAGGTGGAGGGAAAAGAAAAAATATTCAGGATAACTAAGTTGAGGAAAGATGGAAAATATGTGAAAGGAGCAAAGATATCAAATGTGGAGATGGAGAAATTAGAGTTGTTAATAAAGGGGTATTTAAATGAGTGAGGCAGTATTTGAAAAAACTGCGTAAAAAAATTACCAGGACACTGGCGTAATTACAGGACCAATAGAGAATATAACAGCTAAAGATATTATAAAAGGCTCTGGGATAGATGACAAACAATACACCTTAGGACCATCTAGAATATCAAGTGACTTAATAAACTCAGCATGAAAGCCAATCATCTATAAGCTTACTAGAATGCATGAAAACCTGATAGAGTGGTAAGAGAGCCTTACCGTAATTTCATACAATGGTAAATTGGAAGCATTGCTGAGGGGAAATTACAATGCAACGGAATAAGAATAATTTAGAATCTTATGAAATTCTGGAAAGGTACTAGAGGAAAGGCTGAGAAAAACAACTTAAAATGACAATTAATGTTTTGGCTCTATGCTGGGAAGATCAACGAAATTAGCAATCTGTGTAATGAGGAAACTACAGGAAAAGAACCATGCAACACAAAGGAGATAAATACCACATATTTGTGGAACTTAAAAAGTCATTTGACTGACTACCAAGAATCACAATTTTTACAATTGTATTTTTCCTAAATACACAAACCTGATATCCTTTACATTAGGAATTACTTTCAGCAAAGGCTGGAAAATGGCAGCTGAACTTTCAAACAAGGTACTTACGCAGTTAACTACCATCCAGTAGTAGGGAGTCCCGTCCCGACCAGATGTAGACATTCCAATTTGCTTTAAGCCCAGGTATCAGATTGAGGGGTGGCATGAGGTGGGCATTGTAAAGGACGTCAGGTTTGTATACTAATAGTTAGGAAAAGTACAATTTACTTTTAAAAATTGTGATTTGTTCCTACACAGCATACAAACCCTTGGTCCTTTACATTAGGAAGCTCACTGATTGGAGGGAGGAATCTGAGTGAGTCTCTATGAACTGACTGGTGTTAACTGCAACTGAATTTCTTCCCTAGTTGAGGAGCGAGGAAGGAAATCAAGCCTTTGACTATTTGATCGGAGTACAGGAACTGCGGGATCAAAAGTCAAACTTCTGGGTCATTCCATATGAGGGAGGTAAATGTAGCCACAAATGAAAGGGCAAAAAGAATCATTAATGTCGGAGACTATAAGGCAATTACAAGTATTGGGTTTGTCTTAGGTCAAAAACTTTCTTGCTAGGGGAGGGAGAGGATATATGCTTCTACAATCTAATCAAAGAACACAGAATGGATGCTTGAAGAATAGTTTTATCTACACCGGCTGCCAGTTCCAGCATGTGACGGCTCATCCACTCTCTGCCCAAAAGAAAAGAGTAAGATGAAAGGAGAAGGAGAACCAGTCACTTTCATTCATGCTCGTATTCATACCATACATCAAAGGCAAGATGCAACCTTGTCCTGTTAAAGAAGTTGGGTAAGCTACACAACTTGTTGAGCATTCACCACAGGTCCCAAGGAAAAAGTGTCAAAGGACTTGTGAGCTATATCCCAAAGGTAGAAAGAGCTAAATGTGGCCTGTTGTGACCATACCCCCGCTTTCAGTACCTGAGGAACCAACAGGTTCTTGCGGAATGCGACGGAAGGAGATATTGCCTCTGACTTTGTGAGTTCTCGGAAGAAAGGTACCGGTGTTGTCTCTGCCTTCGGTGAAGTACAATTTCATGATCATCTCATGAAGCCAGAAAGAAGTAGTGTACTTGGACACTTCTTTCTTGGGCATGCCAGTGCTTACAAAGAGTCATTGACACTCAGGTCAGAGATGTCAAGTCCTCTTCAGATAGCACCGTAGCACTTTAATGAGACAAAGTAGCGTCTCATCTGTATCGTTACCAACAAAGTCCTCTAAGGAGGGGATCATAAAGGACTCTAACCTATTGTCAGGGATTGATGGGTTTTGAGTCTTCGCTACAAAGTCCGGGACGAAATCGTGCGTAACCGATCCACATCCCCTTAAGTGTTTAACATTGAAGGAAAGACCGTGTAGTTCTCCAACCCTCTCTGTCGATGCCAGGGCAAGCAGAAAACTGGTCTCGAGGGTCAGATCCCTGTCTGACAACTCTCATAAAGGCTCATATTGTTCACAAATCAGGCTCCTCAAGACAAGAGGAACATCCCACTCAGGAGGCCTGAGATCCTTGGGTGGGCAAGACCTTTTGAAGCTTCTCATGAGCATTGATATTTCTGAAGAAAAAGTAATATCTACACCCTTCAGCTTCAAGACTAGGCCTAGTACAGACCTACAGCCTTTCACAGCTGAAACTGAGAGAAGCTTCTCTCAGTGAAGAAAGACTAGGAAGTCCACGATCTGCTGAATAGTAGCTCTGACCAGAGAAAAACCCCATCTACAACACCAACCTCAGAAGATGGCCCACTTTCCCTGGTATACTGCTGCGGAGGACTGTCTGAGGTATCCTGCCATCCCTGTTGTTGCTCTGCAAGAAAAGCCTTTCACTTGAAAGAGATGGTAGATAACCTCCAACCATGAAGACACAGGGACTGCACTGCCATGTGGTACTGCTCTTGACATAGAAGGTTGGCGAAACAAAAAATTTTGAGGTTATTGTTGATTATATATCAGTTTAGTCAGTTATTTCATTTTTATTGTTATTATTATTTTCTGCATTGGTGAAATGTGGTTGATGTGCAATGTATGGGGAACAAGTGTTTGATTTTAGACAATGTCTTGATGTTTTTAAGTTGTGTTCTGACGACATACAAGACAGCGTCAGGTGGAAAGGTAAACAATAACAAAGTGTGGAGAAGGAGACAAGTGCAAGGGTTGTTTGGTCGGTAGGAGAGAGCTCTCTGTCTGATAGGAGTTTTAGGTTGTAAGTCTTCTTGTGGTGTTGTTCAATGGTTTAAACTGGAGTATACTGGGACCGGAGAACATGGACCGGTGGGTAGATTGCACATTTGTGTTCAAAAGGAAAGATTAGGCAAGGAAAATATTAAAAATTGTTGGATTACACCTGGGGTAAATATTAAGACCATTTTTGTTTGTGCTGGTCATAGCTGTGCTAAGTGAAGAGATCAGAAATGAATAGCTATGGGAGTTGTTGTACGCCGATGATCTGGTGATTACCGCCGAAAATGAGGAACGCCTACAGAGAGGGGTTGGAGAGTGGCAGGAGTCTTTAGAGAGGGGTGGCCTAAAGTTGGATGTGAATAAAACAGAAGTTTTGGTGAGTAGCAGGGAAGATGGGGGCAGAACAGAAACACAAGAACGAAGAAGCTTGATTATAAAACGGTGGAAAAGTTTAAATACTTAGGATCTACTTTAAGCCAAGAGGGATTGTAAAAAATATGGGAGTTAGTGGATCTACTACCAACTCTACGGCCTCCTTCTGCAAAAGGAACGAAACTTCTCTCAACAGGGCAATAAATCTTTCTGCATTTCCCTAGTAGGCTGTCAAAGTTATCAGAGAGCTGGAAAAGGGTGGAACACTCGAAAGGAATGTCGTAGCCTTCTCTCAACACTTTTATGATTCAAGATTCTGTCCCTCTTACTTCCCAGTTCATCCAAAACTGGCAGAGCCATACTCCTACAGGTGCATGGAGGACTGCCCCCTCACTTCTTAGTGGGGATTTTGGAGGAGGATGCCTAATGGTTTGAGGAATGAAGCATACTCTTCCCCTTCCTCTAAGAAAAGACCTAGAGACTCCCCTGAAAAAAAAGAGCTGAGTGTGCATGGAAGGAGGACATGAGCTAGGAGTGGAATCACAAGGTTGCTTGGTTTAATGAGAAAGAAGGTCCTATGTTGATTCTTCTGAAGGTCAGAAGCAACTGAAATCCCTGTATCCTCCAAAAAAAAGGTGTTTACCATCAAGAGGAGAGTAAAGATGGGTGGCCCTCTGTGTCCGAGACACTCCTTTGTTGGTGAAAGAACACAAAAAGTTTTCTCTTTTTAAGAATACCCAACAAAAAGAGAGGCCAATTTCAGAGAACCGTCCCTGATATCTTTATCCAGGTAGGAAATTACTCCTGAAAGGTCCCTACGAGTCCCCCACCAACACCGAACATTTCTTGATTTTGTGGCCCAATGCTCCAATCAAGGAAGCTCACTACTTCGAACACACAGAAAATCTTCTTGATGAGGTGGTCTAATTCCGACAATGGAAACATTATTTTGGCCGAGTTGTAGGTCGACCTTCTTGTGGAGCATGAGTCCACAAAAGTCTCCCTGGGCGGAGGCCAACACACCCAAAAAGAAAGCCTCTCCAATCTCATAACAAAGATGTCTTCTAGTCAAAAGATGTGACAGAAGAAGATTAAAGTTAACCTTTCCCTGTTCCCTCTTCTGCGAAAGCCAAAGGTTAACTTCCTTCAATATCTTTCAAGAAGATAAAGTGAGAACTAGCTTAGGCAACATAGAAGAATCTACTTCATTATCTCTCATGTATAAAAAGTCTGGTGAAGTTGGAACTGCTGGTGAGGAGGAATCAGAGAAATTCGCTAGAAAATAGCAAAGCGACTTGTAGGCTGTAGGAGGAGTCTCCTCACCTCCTTCTTCTGCTGAAGAACAAGAGACAAGGCTGCTTGTGGCTGAACAAGCATAGTATGCTTCATGAAGCCTAAAATGCTGTCCAGCTTACTCAGTATGGCTGCAATATAAATGGATCAATGACAGCTGTATTTTGCAACACTTGTAGGGAAATCAGCTCCAACAACTCGACTCGCTCATGGAAAGACGAGACACTTCCTTACAGCCGCCTTTCCAATGGAGCTCTGTCGTGACCTGGTTTTTAACAACAGGACTCACTGTCTGTGGGTAAACCCCACTGATGTCCCTTGGGCTATCAGTATCCCTCCTCCTAGGTGCTGGGGAGTTTGACAAGGACCTGTGCCAAGGAAGTGAGGGAGTCAAGCAAAGCAGCAAGTGGTAAAATTCAAGGGCTAGTAACAGGAGAGAAAAAATAAAAAACTAGGACAGTGTTATCCGATCTAGGTGCCCATGTATAACAAGAAGACAACTTGAGCACCTGTGTAGCTTACAATATTGAGCGCTTGGGCACCACTGGGCACTACTAGGCGCCACTGAGAGCTACTAGGAACCACTGGGCACTAAAGCATCTCGGGCCCAACTAGGCACTCAGTTACCTATATGATAAATGCATGACATAATCTTATGTCAAACATAGGACTAAAGACAGTCTAGTGCATAAAATCAGCGATTTATGATTCCATAATGGGCCAAGTTTTGGTTATCGGCACCATAATGTGCTGATAATAGAGTTATGGTGCCATAACATACCTAAAAGAGGCACCATTAACTGGTTATGCTGCTTTGCTGATGCCAGCCGAGCTTAGACCAGAACACAGCCGTTATGTAGCTAGACTGACGACATAATACTTTTGATGTCAAAGTAATTAGCTTGCCTGGCACCAAATTATACAGGCAGTCCCCGGTTATCAGCGGGAGAGCGGAACCCCCTCTGATAACCGGGGACTGCCTGTATAATTCAGTGCCAGGTAAGCTAATAACTTTGACATCAAAAGTACTATGTCGTCAGTCTAGCTACATAACGGCTGTGTTCTGATCCAAGCTCAGCAGGCACTGCTAAAGCAACATTGCTTTGTTCCCTTAATCAGTTTCAAGCACAGCCCTCTATAGGGATGTTCTCTCTGTAGTGGGCCCTTGTATGTTTTCAGTGAAAGTTGCTTCCTACATAATTAATGATAATTCTATTCTTGCTATTACTAGGATCTCAATGGACCACCCTCCGAAAGCCCATCATAACTAATTCTCTTCTGCTACATTATACCGTTTCCCTTAAACAATTTTGGAGAGGAAAGATTGATAAGCATTTAAATTCATTGCAGTTTTGTTGCTGTAGCGAATACGCTATAAAGCACAAGTGGTGAAAAAACTTATATCAGAACTTTATAACTATAATTACTAATGCAAAAACGCCCTGCCGATTTAAAATTCAGCCCGACAAGCCAATGTTAACATATTATAGTCTGACACCTGTCAAAGAGCAGTTAACCAATTAACTGCAATTTTGCTGTGAATGTGAACTACTGATGTACTACTTCAGTAAAAAACAACAAAACAAGGAAAAATCTCATCCTGAAGCTTTCGGCTGAAGCTGCTCCACTTTCGGTTTGTATACCAAAGTCTAGTAAATAATGAAATTTGAATCTATACTGCTGTGAAATAACAGAAACTATAGCTATGTAATTACTGGGTAAGTTGCATAATTAAACAAGCTACATATGGAATTAAAAAGATGAAGATCTGTAAGAAGATTGAGGAAAACATGAAGGCAGGGGATGGATGGGGAGTTGAGGCAGGAAAAGCACAGGTCATTGAAAAGTGAAGAGAACTCTAAGATTGTGAGGAACATGATGAGAATGCATGAGAACACTGGTAAGAAAAGCAGTAGACATGGCAGTAGCAATAAGCAGGAAGTTTGGCTAACAGAGCTCTATACTTAACTCTTAAATACATACCTTAGAAATACCAAAAGCAATAACCAATCATTTTCAATATCTCATACAGAAGACAACTAAATATCAGTGACAGGAAAGCAGGTCACCGTGAAACAAATTAAGAGAAGTTTTAAAAGCATTAACAATAGCTGAAGTTTAAAGCAAAGAGATTATAGTTTGAAGCTAGCTTGTTGAAAGAAAAACTTTTACAAGACTGCCATGGTTGGAGAGTAGTAGTCATAAAAGTATTCAATTAAAAGTTAGTTACCTCATGGATAACGGAATAGTTCTCAAGAACTGGCGTTGGAGGTGGAGGAAGAGATGATGGGGGAAGCGGAGGTGGTGGAATGACCTGGCTACTGTCAATCAAAACTCTATGTCCTGTAAAAAAAAATTTTAACTTTGATTATAACTTATATTAACCCAGTACTTGTATTTAATACTTCTAAAAATATGTTACTGCGCACAGATAGAGACTGACTTACATATAGTACAGTAATACTAGGCCATTTGAGTTGTGCAAATTCACAATAGCGCAAACTTGTCACTGGAACCTAACTAATTATCATACAGGAGTTTTTCACAAACACACAAGCGCTCTCTCTCTCTCTCTCTCTCTTCTCTCTCTCTCTCTCTCTCTCTCTCTCTTACTGAAATGAAAGAATGTTCATGGTACATGTACTTCTAGTGTGAATGGGACGGGACAGGTAAATTACCATTCATGTAGGGGTAGAGAAGCTGTAAAGTAATAGTCCACCGATGGAGACCTTGTAAGTTATAAGTACAGTTAGGTAGAAACAGTAAGGATATGTATGTTTATTAATGTTTTCAAAATATTTTATAGATATTTATTAGTTAATTATAATAATAATAAAATAAAATTAATAAATAATTATAATAATAATAATAATAATAATAATATAATAATAATAATAATAATGGATAACGATACCAGATGGGAATAACAAAATATATAGATGAGACAGGATACAAATACCTGGGAATAATAGGAGAGGATATAAAACACCAAGAGATGAAGGACATAATCAGAAAAGAATACAGTGGACCCCCCTTATTCGCATTCTCCGGATTCACGGAGAAATCCGCGAATCCGGAGAACGCGAATACGGGGGGAATGCAGGAACGTTTCCCTGCATTATTCGCGGAAAATTCATGCATTCACGGTATTTTTCTATGAGAAATATCCACAGATTCCTGTTTTTTTTATCAATTTCATCATAAAATGCACTTTTTGTGATAAAACTATTAAAATAAAGTATCAAAATTTTTAGTGTTTTTTTTTTAGTTTTAACTAACAAAATAGGCTGTTTTTAGCTTTTTTATAGGGGTTCCAAACATTCGCGGATTCTAACTATTCAGGGGGGGGTCTGGTACGCATCCCCCGCGAATACGGGGGGACCATTGTATATGCAGATTTAAGGCCATATTCAAGTCAAAACTCAATGCTGGAAATATGATGAAAGCCATAAACACATGGGCAATACCAGCAATCAGATGCTACGCAGGAGAAGTGAAGTGGAGATACAATGCAAGAGTAGTGGAGTGGACGAAGGCTGAACTCCTCAGCATAGACCAGAAAACTAGGAAGCACATGACAATACACAAAGCACTACACCCAACAGCAAATACCGACAGACTATGACAAAAGAAATGAGGGATAGGACTACTAAGCATAGAGGACAGCATTAACATTGAGAGCAGAGCACTGGGGCAATACAGTAGTGCCTCAGGTTACGAAATTAATCCGTTTCAAAGCAGCCTTCGTAATTTGATTTTTTCGTATCTAGAACTATGTTTTACATATAAATTGCCTAATTCGTTCCAAGCCCTACAAAAACACCACAATAAATTTTATTTCTGGTGTCGACCTGTGTCGCCCTATAAAAATTCCCTGTTATTCATTTTTCCCAGTATAAATAGCTCTTACGTATACCAGAGAAAAAAGCTAACAAAGTTATGCTGAGGTTACTACCCCCAGCGCGATCACCCAAGGGGTGTCGCTATAGAATAGGGGCGCTGTGTTACCACAGACCACAGGGTTTCTGCCATTTAGATGATTCCCTGTCAAAATCCTTCTCTTTTGGTGTGATTCGTTACAACGGAATCCCACTACTCTTCCCCACTCGCCACTATTACTACTACCCCAGCGCCAACTTTCATTCCTGTTAAGAGCCGTGCGCTGTAAACAGTGATTTTTTTTTTTTTTTTTTTTTTGAGCTGTGCTATTCTTTGCATTATTGCAACAATTTCACCAATATGAGGGCCCAATCTTCTGCTGCTTTGAAGTTGAGTACCCCAATTGGGTTTTTTATCATAAATAAGTGATATTAATTATGCTATCAGTCCAGGCCCCTCGAGATATAAGTTGAGGAGGCCGGCGACTGGTCAGCCATTTTGTGCGTCGGCATAGCATCAACAAATTACGCACGGCATATTTAAAGTTAATATTTAAAGTTAATATATAGGCTTAGCTTTGCTTACGAGATTATCAGAAAGTGATATTTCCGTTAAAACAGATATTAGTTACATTTCATAGTAATTTGACTTATAATTTAATACAACAATGTCTCGGTGCTAGTGAGTATTCTCGTATCTAGCCTAGTCTCATTACGGTAACCATATTTGATCCTTAACGGATACATGAATTATTACACCTATTAGCTTAATCAATTAAGCCTAGTAACCTTAATTTCATGTTTCTCGTGATTTTGAGTTAGGTCTGTATATGACCTTACTAATACGATCGGGAAAATTACCAATTTACGAATGTGAAATTAAGTGATAATGTAGGTTACGTAGATTAGTACTAGTTATTGAGTGATAATTTCTATACATTGTGATATATTGTTGTATTTAGATCAATAAATATCCAAAGTAACAGTATTTTTTAGTGCATGGCCTACCTGGATAACCTCTTGACCGGGTTGGACCACTTTCGATCGCGACGAGCCACGGCCAGTCAGCGAAAGTTTTGGGCTACGTAGCCTAAAAGTGGTTCTATCTTGGATCAGGGGTAGAGCCAAACAACATAAAACTGTTATTTGTAAACCTCTAAATCTCAGAGATTCTAATCACTGTGATTGGAGGCAAGGTAATATGATAATAATACTTGAAGTTCGGCATGTTGGCAAGTAGTGGTTCGCCACGTCTTGTCCTCGACACCGACGAAGTTCGGTGTTCGGTATTGCCGGAATTCAGACTGAATAATTCATAACTTTGGCAATTATAGTGGTTCGCCACGTTTTTCTGACTTCGATGATGTTCGATGTTCGGCGTTGCCAGAATTCAGTCTGAATAATTCCTAACTTGGCAATTATAGTGGTACGCCACATCTTTTCTCCGACACCGGCGAAGCTCGAGTGTCGGAATTAACATGCTAAATGGAAATTTCAATCTATACTATTGTGCTTGAAAAATTTGTCAGTCTTATTACATAGATCGGTAACGAAATACTTCACGAAGTATTTCGCCGACAAATTCATGAAATGTATAAATACTATAAGTATTACTAGACTAAGCTTGTTAGTAGTAAATTTACTAGTATTAAGTCGTTAACGGAATACTCGGCAAAGGAGTATTCCCCGACAACCTCGATAAGCATATATTTAATATAAGCATTATTAGACTAAGCTAATATTATAAGATAGTCGATACCGGAATACTTCAGCAACGAAGTATTTCTCGACAATCTAGTTAAGAACATCTGGAAAAATTAAGGCATATATACGTCGACACGGAATATTTCGGGAACGAAATATTCCGCTTACAAAGCTTACGAGTTTTATGATCTGATTATTAATAATTACTATTCAGTCGACAATGGAATAGTTCGGTTCGCCGAAATGTTTCGGCCACGAAATACTTTGCCAATAAATAAAATGCATGATTTTTCTAGAAAATACCTGTCCTGTATCCCTAAAAACTAAATATTTCGGCTACGAAATATTTCGTCGATGGTCTAACAATAAACCATCAAAAGGAAGATTACTCATTGAGTCTTTCGCATTACAGGTGGTCCGTTGCCAGGCTGAGGGATGCCACGTGTCACTAGGCAACGACTATGGCCACGTAGTATGTCGTTCGCACTCCAATTGTGCGGTAGCCTTGGATGACTACGTGGCCTGGCACCCGGATGCTTGTACCGTCTGTTACGAGCTTGTTTCGTTGTTGACTGATGAACAGGTAAGGATGTTACAGAATTATCTTATATACTAAGAATATAGTAAGGTAATTTGCATATTGTTCTGGTCCGCCACTAAAACAAAGATTGCCTTACAGGCGGACAAGTCTATCGTCCATGGCGCGAGGGCGTCCCTACGCAAGTGGGTGGCGGGGTTCGGCAGAAACGCACCAAAAGGCCGGCCCCATGTTTTGGATGCTGGCCTTTTCAAGATGATCTTTCCAGGCGCCACCTTCACAACTGCGGTGCCCAGGGACGTTGCCGAACCCCTCATTGAAGCTATCCGCATTGAGACGACGGCCGCTTTAGGGGAGAAGCAGGACTTTACGGAGGAAGTGGCGGCGATAGACCTCAACGTCGAGCCGATGGTCACGGAGGACCAGGTAGGTGGGGAGGTAAGTGGGGCGAGTTCCCATCCTTCTCCTTCTCCTTCCCTTTCTTCAACTCCATCCTTTAAGAGTTTTTCGAAACCCGTTAAAGAACAAGGAATGCCGTTGGTTATTCCTAAAGTCAAGAAGACTTTAAAAAAGAAAAGCAACTCTGTTCCGCCAGCGGCAAATGAGTCGTCTTCGGTGTCACAACCGTCGACATCATCTGTCATTCAGCCTGCTGCCACAAATCCTTCCCCTACCGAAGGTACAGGGTCAGTCCCAAGGGCGGCGGAACAGTTCTTCGACCCTGAATCCTTCACTAACCAGCTGTTAGCTAGGATTAGTGGAGTAGTAGATCAGAGGATAGATGCACGCCTCAGATCAACACCGAACATCTCAAACCAGGCTCTCTCGTCATTGACTGAGAGAATCAAGCCCATTGAGGAGATGCTCTCAGGCCTCTTTAGATCCGGAACACCAGCTCTATCAATGATGGTTCCGGATACTTCAAAGCTTCCCCCCTTCGATAAGGAAAACCCTTGGAGGTTGGCCTTAAATGCTCCCTTCGTAGAAGGAAAATTGACTATAGAAGGGTGTGGAATAAGACCAATAGAGGACTACGAGCTATTCCCAGCCGGTATGAAGTTTCCGTTCCCGGGCTTTGTCAGACTAGCACAACATGCGCTAGTCAGAATAGACAAAGTACCAAAGGAAACAGTGATCTTTCCCAGGAAACAGGCCCAAGCTGTCTGGGTCCGTTTCCTAACAGAACTGAATTGTGTCAATACCAAATTGACACCGCACAAGGGAAAGTATACAATGTTTGTTACCCCAGATGGTCTTCCGTCACCATGTACAACCAAGGTGGCGGAATTGTCATTGCAAGCAATCTATGATGACAAACCAGTCCCAGCCCTGAGGGAAACAGAACCAACATCTTTGCTCTTGCCCTCAGGAGCAGACATTTGGGTAAATGCTCCGGCAACGTTCACGGCTGGTAAACTAGAACCGGATTGTGCTTCGGACTTGTTCTCCGAATGACTACCCAAACTCCCCGGACATTTGATCAAGGGTGAATTTGAGGCAAGGACAAAGTTAGCCAGGACTATCAAACTCCGTCACCTCGGCGGAGTGCTAGCCCAACATTACGAAGACGACAGTCCTTCGTGTCTTAACGAAAAGTCTTTTACAGACTCTTCAATCAGACCTGACTGAGTTCGCAAGTGCAAGAAGGGCTTGTAGGAAACATGTTTTGGCTGAAGCTACAGTCAAACATGAACCCAATACGCTCATTAGATCATCCATTTGGGGAGAAAACCTCTTCCCCAAAGAGGAGATAAATTCCATATTGCACGAAGCAGCTAGGGTTAACCAAAGTCTGAGAGTGAGGTGGGGTCTTCCTACGAAATGCCAATTTGATGTGTCTCCTCATCAACAAGCACCTAAAAAGAAGGCGAGAAGGTATAACTCTTACCAGACGGCCCGTCCTCATGGATATATGCAGGCAGTGCTGTCCACCTCAAAGGTAACACCACCACAACAATATGTATTGGTTCAGCCATCCTCGGAACCTCAACCTTCGACTTCATCGCAAGTTGTGGCTTCCCCAGCATATAATCCTGCATATGAGACGAGAGGTGCCTTTCGTACATATAGCAGACATGCTGGGAGTAGTCGAGCCAGAAGAGGCTCCAGACTGCGAGGCGGAGTCAAGGGTAGAGGATTCCGAGGAGGTAGAGTAACTAGACCAGATTCCAACCAGTAAAATCTCCCAGGTAGGGGGGAGACTGTACTTGTTCAAAGGTCGATGGACCTTCAGTCCATGGACCCACAGTTTAATATCAAAAGGTCTAGGCTGGAAGTGGGAGAAGGGCCCTCCCCCTACAGTCAACTTCTTTCAAAAAACCAACAGAGGACCTCTTAGAATATACAAAGGATCTTCTTCAGAAACGTGCCATAAGAGGGTGAAGAGCATAAGATTCCAAGCACGATTGTTCAGTGTCCCAAAGAAGGACTTGAACAAAAGACGAGTAATCCCGGACTTGTCTCGGCTGAATTCCTACATTCACTGCGACAAGTTCCATATGCTGACAATTTCACAGGTACGGACCTTACTTCCCCATGGGGCCGTCACCACCTCTATAGATCTTACAGACGCTTACTACCACGTTCCAATAGCCAGAAACTTCTCTCCATACCTAGGATTCAGGCTAGGCAAGAAAGGACGCTTTTAGTAGCCTACCTGGACGATTGGTTATTTTGGGAAGACAACGAAGCAGAAATTCAAGATCAACATCCAAAGTTCTAGAAATTTCTAAAAAATTTCTAGGATTTCAGGTGAATATGGCCAAATCTAACTGACTCCACAAATCCCAGTTTCAATGGTAAGGAATTCAGTGGGACCTGAAGAAACACAAGCTATCTCTGCCACCCAAAAAGGTCAAAGAAATAGTGAAAGATATAAAACGCGTTGTATTAAAACGACGGTCATCTTGAAGGGAACAGGAGAGAATCCTAGGCTCCCTTCAATTTACATCAGTGACAGATGTCTTATTGAAAACCAGATTAAAAGATATCAATCAGGTCTGGAGATCAAGAGCCAGTCTCAAACTCAGAGACAGTTTTAAGAATTCCAGACATTCTGAAAAAGAGACTTGTTCCATGGACCAAAACAACAGAACCTATACCAAATCAGTTCACATTCAATTTCCTCCCCCATCTTTGATCATCCACACAGATGCATCCACGAGTGGCTGGGAGGGATATTCTCCCCTCAAGAAAGTTTGAGGGACATAGTCAGTCACAAACATTCAGTCAATTCCACATAAATGTATTGGAAGTGATGGCAGTGTTCATGACATTGAGAAAATTACAACCTTCCAAGAAGATCCACATTCAAGTTGTATCGGACAGCCTTGCAGTCGTCCATTGCATAAACAGAAGAGGTCCCAAATCCAACAAATTGAATCATGTAATGATAACAATATTCCTATTAGCTGACCTGCTTTGTAGCTCCCAAAATAGACAACAATGCTTTCGCGTTCGATGCAATGTCTCTGAATTGGAACAGGTGGGAAAGGATTTATCTCTTTCCACCAGTGAACCTCCTATTGAAGGTATTTCACAAGCTACAATTATTCAAAGGCCAGTTGGCACTAGTGGCACCCAATTGGCCGAAGAGCAATTGGTACCCACTTATCATGGAGATGAAACTCAAAACTCAAAAGACTCCATCCTCGAAATTAACACAGACAGTACAAACGCAGACTGTGTCAGTTTCCTCAAGAATTCTGAATGCCCTAACTTTATGGACTTCATAAAGTTTGCGGCACAAGATGAAACGAATGTAGATCTGTTAAACGTTCTATTTGTAGAATCGGATAAAATAGATTCTACAATTAGACAATATGACTCAACAGTTAAAAAACTAGCTGTTTTTAAATGGTAACAATGTACAAGAAATGGATAAGAATCTTACAATTTCTTTCTTTAGATCATTACATGAGAAAGGCTTAGCTGCCAGTACTATTACCACAATTAAATCTGCCCTAAGATTTTCAAATAGGTTTCGATATTAATTTATCAGACACATACTTCTCATCTATTCCAAAAGCATGTGCTCGTTTGAGACCGGTCAACCGTCCTCAATCGATATCATGGTTCTTAAATGATGTCCTTAAACTGGCATCATATTTCGATAATGATAACTGTTCTTATGCAGCAATACTAAGAAAAACATTGTTTTTAGTAGCTCTGGCCTCGGGTGCTAGAATATCTGAATTATCAGCACTTTCTAGAAATCCAGGACACGTGGAATTCCTTCAATCTGGGAAAGTTTTACTTTCACCAGATAGACAATTTTTAACAAAGAATGAGGATCCACAGAATAGGTGGACTCCTTGGGAAATTATTCCTCCTCCAGAAGATGAATCATTATGTCCAGTTCATACACTTAAAACATTTATGACCAGAACATCTCAAATAACAACGTGCTCTCTTTTATTAGTGGAAAAGGGGGTACGATAACTTTAAGAGGAATTAGACAACAGATTCTTTATTTATTTATTAAACAAGCCAACCTAGATTCAGTTCCACATGTCCATGATATCCGAGCAGTGACCACCTCAACTAATTATTTTCAAAATATGAAGTTGAAGACCTAAAAAAGTGCACAGGTTGAAAGTCCCCAAAGATGCTCAAGCGCCACTATTTGAAAAAAAAAAAAATTTTTTTTACTGGCCCTTGAATTTTCAATAGTGGCAGCTGGTATTGTGGTGGTTCCTGAAGAACAGGCTGATGGTTCTCCTTAGAAACCTTTGAATAGACTATTCCTTTAACTATCTCCCTCTGCATGACCCTTCTACCTGCATGACTCACTTACACTCCCCACTATACCTTGTTTCCGGACCGGGTGAAACGTTTGTTGTCGATCCCGTTACCGAATTAGTATATGATATTACACATATGTATGTAATTAACATTGCTATTGAGTATTAGTATATTACTTTGATTGGTCTGTATGATACATGTTCGAGATCAATAACTTCATATTTGTACAATTTTGTTATTTTATATGTATTAATATTATGGTTATGCATATATTAAGAAATTATTTCTTACAAATAATAAGTTGAGATATAATACTAAGAGTAAGTTAAGATATAATGTTAAGATTAAATAGTAAAAATATTAATAATTCTTACTCTAAATATCATTAACCTGGTTTTATATATTTTATACTCAAAGCAGCCTTCGTAATTTGATTTTTTCGTATCTAGAACTATGTTTTACATATAAATTGCCTAATTCGTTCCAAGCCCTACAAAAACACCACAATAAATTTTATAATAAAGCTAAATTGACCAATAAACAATGAAATACAACAATTTGGACCATTCAATACCTAACATAACCATGACTGTACCTGTAAATAAAGTGTATTAGTGTATAGGGTACAAGAAATACTATATGCACATGTACATACGTATGTAGTAAAATGTGGAACCTTACCTTTCGAGTGAGGCAATGTTCAAAAGTGACAACAGAGGAGGAGGACAAATGGCAGAAAACACTAACACTTAACTTTACGAAACACATTAACAAATGGCAGAAAACATTAACACTTCTTGATTATCTCCATCTTCGCTCTCCATAGAAAACATCCTCTTCTTTCCGTGAACTTCAGCAACATTCTTGGGACCCATGGCTAATAACGTAAGTCATTAAGTTCACACACAACACGATAAAGTAACTTACAGTACAACGAAAGTGAAATCACTAACACAAATTTATGTTAACAAACGAAATATATGTGAACAAACTAATTCCAGTGCTTACGATAACGCTGCCGCAAAAAATGGCCAAGGAACGCCTTTACATAGAGGCATGATGGGACAGATGCTGACCATTAGGAGAGCAGGATCTTACGGCGGTGACTAGCATCAGGAACCAACGGAAGAGCGGGAGGATGGTGGCGAGTCTACTGAGTTGGCGGCACGCGAGTTTTAAAATTGTTCTCAGCAACCTGAATTGTTTTCGTACACAAAAGCAAAAAAATCTGTCTTTGCTTTTGTAACCTGAATTTTTCGTAAGTAGGGACTTTCGTATATAGAGGTTCTACTGTATCTGAAAACTATCTGAAAACCAGTGAAAACGAGTGGCTAAGAAGTGCATGGGAAGGACAGATAGAAGTAGACAAAGACCCAGAAATATAGACAGGAGAATGACAAACAAAACAGAAGAATGGGACAACAAACCAATGCATGGACAAACATGAGACAGACTAAAGAACTGGTCAGTGATGAAACATGGTAATGGCTACAGAGGGGAGTACTCAAGAAGGAAACAGAAGGAATGCAAACATTGCCACAAGATCAGGCCATAAGAACCAGATGTATTCAAAGAACGATAGATGGAGATAACATCTCACCCATATGCAGGAAGTGCAACGTGAAAAACGAGACCATAAACCACATAGCAAATGAATGTGCAGCACTGGCACAGAACCAGTGCTAAAAGAGGCATGATTCAGTAGCAAACACCCTCCACTAGAGCCTGTGCAAGAAGCATCATCTACCTCGCAGTAATCACTTGTAAGAGCACTAACTTGAGGGAATGATTGAAAACCATCAGGCAAAGATCTTCTGGGACAAATATCAGAGCAGATAGGTGATACGTGCAGATAGACCAGACATGACATTGATTATTGACAAAATCAAGAGGAAAGTATCACTCATCATGGGGCACCAGAGTAGATGAGAAAGAAAGAGAAAAAATTGATGAGTATCAAGATCTGAAAATAGAAATAAGAAGGATGTGAGATATGCCACTGGAAATTGCACTCATAATCATAGGAACACTAGGCACGATCCCAAGATCCCTGAAAAGGAACCTGGAAAAATTAGATGCTGAAGTAACTCCAGGACTATGCTCCTGGAAACAGCACACATAGTAAGAAAAGTGATTGAATCCTAAGGAGGCAGGATGCAACCCAGAACCCCACTAGAGAAACCACCTAGTCGAATAGGATGCAATAGAAAAAAAAATAATAATAACAATAATAATAAATAATACAATGGTACCTACAAAATTCATATGAGATAGAATTTTAAAAAAATAAAATAACCTTTCCATTTCACTATTTTAAGTAAGGACAATGCTTCTCTCTCTCTCTCTCTCTCGCTCCTCAGTCTCTCTCAGGCGACCTCTCTCTCTCTCTTCTTTCTTCTCGTCAGTCTTGCTCTCTCTCTCTCTCTTACTGAGATAAGATCATTGTTATGGTAAATTCATATGTTTATTAATATTTTCAAACATTATTAAGACTGATACAGGCAGTCCTCGGTTATCAGCGGACTCAGTTAATGGCAAAGCGGTTTTATGGGCTTTGTCTAGTGCCATAAAATAATCCATTTGTGGAGCCATAATGCACTGAGTTCCGATCACGGTGCCGATAATAAAGTTATGGCATCTTAACATACCTAATGGGCGCCATTACCCGTTATCGGTGCCATAAATCACCGAGTTTTGGTTAATGGTGGTAATTGCTTATTGGTAACCCACCGAGGACAAATCTCCTGGCCCCCAATAACTGGGGACTGCCTGTAAGATTATTATATAATAAAAATATTATGTAAAAATAATAAAACTGTATTTACAAAATGTGAAGTAAATATCTTTCCTTCATCTTTTAACTCGAAGAGAAGCTCGAAGCCTGAACTGTCAAATAAAGTCAATTTAACCTTTAAACGCTGAGTGGACGTATTTTACGTCGACATTTTTTGTCTCTCGGGTGCCGACTGGACGTATTTTACGTCGACATACAAAAGTTTTTTTTAAAATTCACGGAAAAATACTTATAGGCCTACCAGCCGAAAACTCTTGAATCACGCACCTTGGGGGATGCTGGGAGTTCACAGATAAAGGTGTTGTTTTGTTTACAATCGTTACGCAGGCGCGCAAGCGCGAATTTCTTTCTTGCCGCACTAAAAAGTATTGGTGACACATCTCGGAAATTATTTCGTCACTGACATAAATTTTGTACCATTTTAAATTAGCCGTGACATGGAGTATTATATATGAAAATGTGCGCATTTTTATGTAAAATACAACAAAAAAATACTTATGATTGTAGCTTTTATCAGTTTTGAGATATTTTCATATAAATAATGATAAGTGCCAAAATTTCAACCTTCGGTCAACTTTGACTCTACCGAAATGGTCGAAAAACGCAATTGTAAGCTAAAACTCTTATATTTTAGTAATATTCAATCATTTACCTTCATTTTGCAACAAATTGGAAGTCTCTAGCACAATATTTTGATTTATGGTGAATTTATGAAAAAAAATAACATTTTCCTTACGTCCACGTGGTAACTCTTCCGAAAAAATCATACGCGCGATTGTGGTAATGTTTGCACCATTTTAAATTAGCTGTTACATAAAGTTTTATATATGTAAATGTGCGCAATTTTATGTAGAATACAACAATGAATAATTGAAGGTTGTAGCTTTTCTCATTTTTGAAATATTTGCGTATAAATCACGATAAATAGAAAAAAAACCACGTTCGGTCAACTTTGACTCTACCGAAATTGTCAAAAAACGCAATTGTAAGCTAAAACTCTTACAGTCTAGTAATATTTAGTAATTTATCTTCATCTTGAAACAAATTCGAAGTCTCTAGCACAATATTTAGATTTATGGTGAATTTAAAAAAAAAACTTTCCTCCCCTCCGCGCGCGGATTCCCTGCCGCAAATCTCCGAAATGCGTATGTCGCATTCTCGGAATATTTGCTCTGTTTCATATTAGGCATTTCATAGAGTTTTATATATGAAAATGTGTGCAATTTCATGTAGAATAAAACTAAAAATATTTAAAGGTTGTAACTTTTCTAATTTCCGAAATAATTGCATATAAAAAAAATATATAAAAAAATCGACATTTGGTCAAATTTAACTCATCAGATATGGTCGAAAACTGCAATTGTAAGCTAATACTCTTACAGTATAGTAATATTCAATCATTTGTCTTCATTTTGAAACAAATTGGAAGTCTCTAGGACAATATTTAGATTTATGGTGAATTTTTGAAAAAAATATTTGTTTATGTCCGCGCGTTACGAATTCATGCATCATTTTGTGATAATATTTTCTCTGTGTTGCTTTTATCATTTTACAATGTGTTATATACCAAAATGATCGCAATTTAGTGTAAATTACAACGGAAAAAAAATTAACTCATTACCTTTAACCGTTTTGCGCATAGCGCGATTTGAATACAATTATATATGGAATTTTGTTTTTGCGCTATCATATATCGCATTATTTATATATGATAATGATATTTTTTTCATTTCTGATGGTTGCATACTAAACTTCAGGCAATGACAAAAAAAGGAGCCAAAAATGAACTCTTAATCTTGAAAACTAAGCGCGCTGTGATTTTTTGAAAAAAATATTTTTTCCGCTTCCGTGCTCACTCCGAGACCCCCTCGGCACACGGAAGATGATTTTTAATATACCCCGTCGTCGTTTAAGGGTTAATGTGACAGGTGGGGAGAGTGCTGCCATTTGGAGGTCAGTGAATTATTGTAATTCTCTCTCTTATCTCGTAGTTAGCAGCAGATAATCTTAAATTGATCAAATTTTACTTTCACCGTCTAGAACCATAAATGTGCCGTTCTAAACAACACAGACTCATAACTAAGAGTTGTATTTGTTCAAATAAAAAGCACTGTTTTTATGAAAACAAATTTCAGAACAAAGACAAAGACAAAAAAGAAATTCTTAAAAAGAGGTTGAGAAGACTTCAGAAAATAGACCGGTTGGAAGGGGGAAAGAAGAGAGAAATAGTACATATAATCTTCATACACATACTTTTATCAACCAGTTTTTTTCTTTTTTTAATGGTAATGCACTAACTTTTAAATGTAATTACAGCAACCTTAATTTTATTTAAAAGTTTGCTCAATATATACTCTGGGAGCATGTTTAAGGTCATATTTAGTGTTCTAACTCTGGAAATAGGTATTTATTAGTATTTTTGGGGACCATGCCAAACTTGCGCAAAAATTTGACTTGTGCAAGGGGGTCTGAAACCTAACCTCGCATTAGATCAAGGTATGTATTACTGTACAGTTAGTTCTGCAAAATATGTACTATACCAGAATTAACAATTGTGTGTGCAATAACAAAGTAAATTACACTACAGCACAACCATTACTTTTGACTGCATTTGTATGTTACACATAAATAAAATAGTAATAATGTAATAAAAATTTACACATAAAATCATAATTTCATCTTTCGACCATGACACACACAGCACTGTAAAACAACAAAGTTAAACTTCATATTTAAGATGTAACTCACCCATCCAGAAGTTCTTCACAGCATATGCAAGTCTAAAATCAGGCAATGTGTATATCTCCAAGC
>NC_087201.1:110269196-110294196 GCF_015104395.2 Macrobrachium nipponense
ATGCAGTCTCACAAGGACGAGATGCTACCTTGTCCAGTAAAGGAGCTGGGTAAGCTACACAACTTGTTGAGTAGCCACCACGGGTCCCAAGGAAAATGTGTCCAAGGACCTGTGGGCAATATCCCAAAGGTAGAAGGAGGTGAAGGTGGTCTGGTTGGTCCAAAACCCTGCCTTCAGTACCTGTGCCACGAACAAGTTCTTGCAGAATGCAAGGGTTGGACTAATGCCTCTAACTTCATGGGCTCTCGGATAAAAGGTACTGGTGTCAGCACTCCTGTCGGAGTTGTACGCTTTCCGGATTACCTCACGAAGCCAGAAAGAAACAGTGTTCTTTGACACTTCTTTCTTGGTCACCCCGGTGCTAACGAAGAGGCGTCCACACTCAGGCATGAGGTGTCGAGTTTTCTTCAGATAGCGCCAAAGCACCCTCACAAGACAAAGCAGCATCTCATCCGCATCAACATCGGTGAAGTCTTCCAGGGAGGGGATCGTGAAGGACTCGAACCTGGCATCAGGGACCGAAGGGTTCTGAGTCTTCGCTACAAAATCCGGGACGAAACCGAGCGTAACTGATCCCCATCCCCTTGAGTGTTTAACGTCGAAGGAAAGACCGTGGAGTTCTACTCTCTTCGCCGATTCCAGGGCCAGCAGAAAGATGGTCTTGAGGGTCAGATCCCTGTCTGATGACTCTCGGAGAGGCTCGTCGGGTCTGCAAGTCAAGCTCCTTAAGATGAGAGTCACATCCCACCCCTGTGGCCTGAGTTCCCTGGGTGGGCAAGACCTGTCGAAGCTCCTCATTAGGAGCGATATTTCCATGGAGGTGGAAATATCGACTCCTCGCAGTTTAAGGACTAGGGCCAGGGCGGCTCTGTAGCCTTTGACTGCGAAGACAGAGAGGACCTTCTCTCGGCGAAGAAAGATGAGGAAATACACTACCTACTGAAGATGGACCACTTTCCCTGGTATACTGCTGCAGAGGACTGTCTGAGGTAACCAGCCATCTCTGTTGCTGCTCAGCGAGAAAAGCCTCTTGCTCGCAAGAGATGGTGGATAACCGCCAGCCGTGAAGACACAGGGACTGAACTGCTCGGTGGTACCGTTCTACGCGCGGTTGGCACAGCAGGTTGTGCCATGGGGGAATCTCTTGCGGTGCCTCCGAGAGAAGAGCCAGCAGGTTTGGGTACCAATGGCCTAAGGCCATTTGGGTGCCACCAGAATCATCCGAAGATTGCTGGTGATCAGCAATCTGCTGATCACCTTGCGAATCAGGCAGAATGGGGGAAAGGCATAAACTACGAGGTTGTCCCATGGGTGTTGGAACGCGTCCTCTGTAGCTGCCCATGGGTCCAGCACAACTGAGAAGAAAACCTGAAGTTTTCTGTTGTGCCGGGTGGCGAACAGATCCACTACTGGACACCCCCACAGGTCGAAGAGCCTTACGCTACGTCTGGGTGTAGAGACCATTCGGTCCCAATCACCTGATTCCGGCGGCTGAACTTGTCTGCCACTACATTCCTCTTGCCTGGAATGTATCTGGGTGGCAGCTCTACCGAGTGAGCTACGGCCCACTCGTGCACCTGCATCATCAACTGGTGCAACGGGAGGGACACTAGACCCCCGTTTGTTGACGTATGCCACTACCGTGGTGTTGTCGCTCATCAGCACCACTGAGTGTCCCATCACTCGTTCCCGGAACTCTTGGAGTGCGAGGAACGCAGCCTTGAGTTCCAGGTGCTTGTCGTGATGGTTCCACACTCCTTCAACCAGCAACTCTTCCAGGTGTGCGCCCTAACCCTCGGTCGATGCATCTGAGAACAGCAGCATCTCCGGAGGGGGAGTGCGCAGGGGCACTCCTATTAAGAGGTACCTTCGTCTAGCCACCAGGCCAGGTCCTCCCTTACTTCCTCCATGAGAGAGGAACCATGAAAGATTGTGGATCTCGTGCCTGTGACCAGCACTCCTTTAGTCTCCACAGGAGAGGCCACAGGTGAAGACGCCTGTGAGGGACTAACTTCTCAAGTGAAGACAGGTGACCGATCACGACTTGCCACTGCTGTGCTGACTGTTCCCGTCGAGACAGGAACCGTCTGGCTGCCTCCCTGAACCTGCTGATCCGCGATTCTGTGGGGAAGACTCATGCTACTACCATGTCGATCAGCATGCCCAGGTACTTTATCCTCTGCTTGGGTTCGAGACTTGACTTCTCGAAGTTCACCACAATCCCCATTTCGCGGCATAAGTCGAGGAGTCAATCCCTGTCCTGTAGCAACTGCGAGCGGGAGCTCGCCAGGACCAGCCAATCGTCGAGATACCTCAAGAGACGTATCCCGACCGAAGGGGCCCAAGCTGACACCAGAGTGAACACCTGTGGGGCGGTTGAGAGACCGAAACAAAGTGCCCTGAACTGGTACACCGTCCCGTCAAGGATAAAGCGGAGGTACTTCCTGGAGGACTGATGGATGGGTATTTGGAAATACGCATCCTTCAGGTCCACCGAAAGCACGAAGTCGTTCTCCCTGATGGAATCGAGCACTGAGCGCGCTGTTCCATTGTGAACCGAGTCTGGCAAACGAATCGGTTCAAGGGAGAGAGATCTAGCACCGGTTGCCAGCCCCCCAATGACTTCTCCACTAGGAAGAGTCAGCTGTAGAAGCCCGGCGACTGATCTCGTACGATCTCCACAGCTCGCTTGCTCGGCATGGTCTTGACTTCCTCCTGAAGTGCTACGTCCCCGGCAGAACCGGGAATGTATGTCTGAAGGTGGACCGGGTGCGAAGTGAGGGGTGGCCATGACTCGAAGGGTAGCAGATATCCCTCCCAAAGGACATTCACTACCCAGGTCTCGGCTCCGTAGCACTGCCAAGTTGCCCAATGGCTCGCCAGGCAAACCACAACTTCTGGCAGCAGGTGAGGGGGAACACCGTCCCTAGCGTTTCCCCTTCTTCGGCTTCCGCTTGGCGGGACCCCCACAGGAGTAGGAGGCCTGGGAGGAGGGTTGACACTCGCTCCTCGAAGCAGAAGTCGAAGGCTGGGTCTTTCCTCTCGACCTCGATGAAGCTGATGTCTTGGTGGCAGAGGAAGAGCTAGCCAAGCTCCGAGGTTTAGCCGCAGTTGCTCAAGGCTGCCCAGAAGCCTTCGAGACTGCCTGGTGTACTAGGTGGTCACTGTCCTCAGTGCGCCGCTGTTCCACCGCAGCGTCCACCATCTCTTCCCGACGGGCCGCCCTGGTCACCCGAGCCAGGACTGCGTCTCGATGTCTCAGGACCAGGTTGGCCCACAGGTTGGCCATCTGGTGGGCGAGGTAAGAGGTGGCTCTACCTCCAGACTGACACAGTCTCCCGAACGCAGAGTCTTCTTCGGGAGCGATGGGTCCCGAGGAGGCTGCGACTCTGGACACTGTGAGGGACCACAGGTCCATCCAAGAGACTGCTTGGAAGGCTGCAATGGCAGTCGCTTCCAGGGCCAATGCCTTTTGCTGTGAGAACCAGAGGTTCTCAGCCAGCAGGTGATGGAGAGGCACCCCCGGGAGTTAGCCTAGCTATCTCTGGGTCAATCTGCTTGGTCGGCAACGGGTCTACAGATGGCAAGTAGAATCGCCGCTGACGAGGCAGAGGAGGGGGAAGCAGTTTGTCCGACCTGCCGGACCTAAGTGAGTCCTCCTGTCCGGAGACGAAAGAGTCAACTTGACCCAGCACACCGTTGGCCAAGGAGGATCGGGGCAAAGCCATCGTTGTCCTGGGTTCCTTCTTAGGACCCCAGAACAACTCCAACCTCGATGGAGGTTCAGAGGGAGCAACCAACGATCCTTCCCCAAGGTCGTTGTGCTGACGAATCAGCGCAATGACCTCCGCGAAGGACCTCTGAATCTCAGGAGTGATAGCGTCCAGCGGCGATGGACCGTCAGATCCATCCAGGTCGATCACCTCTCTAGACCCTCTTCCTTCAGAATGAAGAACCTTGTCAGACCCCTTGTGGTCTCCTCCAACCGCTTGTGCGTACGACCTGCTCGGTCCCAGGACCGAGTTAGGCTCATAGGCTCTCATGCGGGACCGTGTGGAGCGCACTCATGGTTACCCCTGGTAGCCTCGCTCCTCCCAGTGTAGCCCGAGGAGGTTAAAGGGACAGGTGAGGAAGACCTGACACTCCCACCCTGCCTACCAGCAGAGCCAGTGGGCTGGGAGGACTGCAGGTGATTGCCAACCCGTGGTGGCAACCGAGCTGCAGGTCCAGTCCCGCGGTCTCCATGAGGAGAACCGCTGGACCGAGAACGGTAGCGACGGTCCCGTGCGTCAGGCGAACTGCTACCAGTTGTGCAAGCCGTCCGGTCCCGGTGGGAGCAACGATCGGGTGACCAGTAGTGTCCACTGACATGGTGAGAGCACACCACGTCCTCTCGATGCGTCACGGTACCTGATCCAGCCGAGGCTGGGCCTGGTGACCAGAGGGGACCTCTTCCTGGCCTCGGCACGTGATCGGTCTGGTGGGACCGTCACGTCAACCCTGGGAACTGGGGGATCGCCACGAGAGCGATCGCCGGGCTGCCGAGAGTCACCTGAGTGACCCCCACCAGTCTTCCGCTCCGTGCCTGGGTCCTGACGGCGAGCAGGCTCAGCAGCCTGGAACCAGGAGAAGAGGTACAAGCAGTAGCTGGCACCCCTACGGTCCCCGTATTCTTCTTCCCTGAGGAAGGAGAGATGGGCCCCATTCCCAAAGGAACAGGAGGACCAGCGGAAGACCCACCCTTAGAAGTCTCTGTGTGCGACTTCTTTGGGGGGACGGCCACCTTCTTCTTCCTCGGCTGTGGGGCCTTGGAAGTTGAAGGGGAAGAGGCGGCAGCAGACGACGACGAAGAAGACGACGACACCTTCCTCTTCTTCTTGGACCTCTTCTTCATCAGCTTCCTCAGGACCACCATCAGGTCCTCCATCCAGGATGGAGCTGGGGCAGTTGCGGTAGCAACATGGCCCAACTGCAACTGTCCGGAGGGACCTGCAACGGGAGCAGCAACACCACGGGCAGGAACAGAGACAGCAGGAACAGGCACAGGAACTGGTGGGTGGTCAAGCGGGGAGCTCTTCAGGCACTCGAAGTCAGGGGCTGGGGCGAGGACAGCAAACCCAAGCAGAGGAACCATCTCCTCCCGCGGCACAATGGCTGAGGGGGTCAACTAAGTTATGTGCTGCGTATAGACCAGGAGCGGTGGCGCAGCATACCCTGGTGTAGAGATGGTGGTAGTCGTCAACGTCACTGGGCCATGGGTCACAGGGGCAGCCAGGTGTTGCAACAGCCCCTGAATGCTGGGAGTGCCCGGAAGGCTCAGCGAGCGCCAGACCTGCTGGAGGTCTCCACCCGCAGCGGCAGTCACACCTGTGGAAGCAACAGTCGTGTTGGGGGGGGAGGGGGGGGGAGGGGGTTCCATGCTCGCTGGGAGGGGGCGGGGGTCCCACCCTGAGCAGACAGAAGACCCCGAGTACAGTTCCAGGTCGGGGCGTCGTGCTCCCTCTTCTGTGCTCAACAGGTCGAACGAAGAGGCGGAATGCGGCACGTCCCCCGCAGGGGAAAGAGCCATACGAGGGAGCTGGCTAGGAGGGAGGAATGAGGACAACGTGTCGGTCACCAGAGGTGTTGCGGGAGAGCTTTCCGACGACCCCTTGGCTACCTTACGTGCCCTCTTCCTCCTCTCATTGCACTCCCACTGCTCCTCTAACCACGAAATACAAAAATCATAGGACTCGGACCAAGAACACTCGCGCCCTCGGCACCGCACACACACTACATGGGGGTCCACTTGCTCAGAGGACCTAAAAGACCCACACTTACAGCCCTCCACACCAGGGCAGACTCTCCGGTTGGTTGGGGGGCGGGGGGGCTTCTCACCTTCATGGGCTTTCATGGCTCTAAGTTCCCAATGCAAACCACAAAAGTAAACAAAAAAGAATTCGATAAGTACTTACGCAGATCCATACTATAAGTACTACACCAAGGAAAAGTTGCGAAAAAGAACAGCTTCATAATCGAAAGCACAGAAAGTCTCACGACAATGGCGGGCAGAGAGGTGAACACATGTCTTCATCCGACGGCGGCTGAAAGCATAGTGGAATGTTTACCTCGAGTCGGGCGGGACTCCTGACCATTGAACAAGCAGTTACAACTACCTTGTTAGAAATTTTACAACCGGTCCAGCTGGCGCTGTAATTCTCTATGCAAAGGACCGAGGGTTTGTATTACGTGTCGGAACAAATATGGAGCCATTTTGCAATAGGGGCTAGAACATGAGTAAAACTTGAGGAGTTGCAGAGAGACCGGAGCACAGAGCTCGAAACTGAAAGACTCTGCCCTGGAAAATGAACCTTAGTTACTTCCTGGAGTTTGGATGGATGGGACATGGAAGTATGCATCCTGCTTGTTGATGGTGATCACCCTGGTGAATGGATGCCACGACTGTTGTTTCATTCCCATTCTGAATTTCATCTTCTGGATGAAGAAATTCAAAGCACTGACATCGAGGACAGGCCTTCAAAACCCACGATGAAATTTGAATCTACGTAAACTGCTGTGAATAAATGAAACTAATAGCTATGTAATTACTTGGTAAGTTACTTATATAAAACTAAAATGTTAAAAACTTTGAACTTTAAAAATATTTTTAACCAGATGATCTAGTTCTGTCGACGAGAACATAATCTTCGGTAAAGAGATTGATTGATTGATTGTGTATTATATCTGGCGTCACAACATCTGGGTAATTGACACCGATTCGGTAACGAGAAGTCTAATCTATGTGAAGAATTGATGCGACCAGAGAATTACTCTTGGGAGGAGGCAGCGACTCCCAAAGAAAGAGCTTCTCTGGTAGCGTAGGATAGGTACTTCCTACTGGAAAGCCAAGAGGGAGGATAACAGAAGACGGCCTTGCCTCGTTCCCACATCTCCAAGAGCCAAACTCCAACTTCATTCAAGGATTTCCTTGAAGAGGAAAAAAGCTTGAAACTACTGTCAGGCTGGTCCCTCATCATGAAGGCTGAGGTAGGGGAAGTCAGGGTGGCTGGAGTAAAAAAAGGTCTGAAAGCTCACTAAAAAGTACTTTTTTGAACCGCTTACAGGGCAGTGGATAATAGCGGTCAGCATCGGCTACATGCCTTTTCAAAGGCTGAGACTCATCCAGAAAGTAGCAACGGTGCCTCTCATCAGGACTGGAATCGTCAGAATCGAAGGATAACTGATGCACATGATCGCATCTACAGGACACCTTTCCAACAGCTGTTTGTTGAAGCCTGGGATGAATAAATTGGCTCAACTGAGGGGGTGACTACCTGTGGGCAAGCCCCACCCACCTCCCTGGGACCTCTGGTATGCATTCTTTCAGGTTCAAGGGAGTATGACAGGGACCTTTGTCTATGAGAGTTGGCGGGACAAGTAGCCACCTTCTCCACTAACACTACACTGTCACTAGACACTGGCTACACACACTGTCCATTAGGACTTTAGGGACGGCCCCCATTTGGCCATCGTATTCACAGCCAGATTGATTTTCTGGTCAAATCTGGATTCAAGACTGGCAATGGGGTTAGAGTTGGAAGCATGGGAACCAGGTAAAGGAGTAGGTGGTACAGTAGGAGGGGGTAATGGGAGACAAGACAGGCACAGGAGAAGATATAGGCAATAGGCACATTATTGACCATAAAAGGCTAAGGTGTAGATTCTATGCTAGCTTAAGCCCGACTTTTGGCTCTAGCAACTGGCTTTCTCTTCCTGTCTCTTTCAAGTTTGTCCAAGTGTGACTTTAAAACCTTCCATTTTCTCTTAACCTAGCCACTGCATTCATTACAAGTCAAATCTATCATGCCCACTTTTCCTCTACAATTGGCACAAATGGTATGGGAATCATAAGAGGCCTTAGCCAGTCTTGTCTTGCAGCCTTCACTGCAATAATGAATACTAGATTAACTAGAGTCCAACATAATTCAGTGAAAACAGGTCTCAAAAAACCTAAACTAGTGTTAAATAGCTTGAAGGATACCAAGGGTAAGAATATTTCACTAACCTTGGAAAAATATAAACCAGTAAGCAAACAGAATTCAAAATAAGCTGCTCCATACAATCGATGTTTAGTCATAAGGCAGCAGGCCCAGCAGAAATGAATTGAGCTCTTCAGCTTTGTTGTACCTATTGTTCCCCAAAATTGGGTGGGGTCAGCCACCTACAAGAAAACTATAGCTATGTAATTACAGTGGAACCTTGGTTTTCATATGAACGCAATCCGTTCCAGAACGTCTCACAAAGTTCGAAATGTACAAAATATGACAAACTTTTAATCAATTTGTATTTTTCATAGATACGAAACCTGAGGTCTTAACAATGGGATAATCTTCTAGCACCAACTGGAAACCAGTTAAAAAACAATAAAAGATTGTAAAGCAAGGAATCTGTGGCATCTGGCAACTCATTCGTATATGAGGTGGAAGCTGGTCACCGACCGGGCTTGGAACCTCATGACACAGCAGTCTTTCTTTAACTGCCCTGGAGAGTTGACTTTCACTTTGGTCTCCTCCCCCCAAGCCGGTTTTTTTACCTAACCCCATGGTTTGTTTCATATTTATCCAGCCCGGAAGCCCTGTGACCATCATGTTTTTTAGACAGCCTTGCAGGATTCCCGTGTTCACGTTCCCTTGGGACAGATGCAAATTGCAGTAAATGTGCCTCACGCCTTTTCCTCTGCTTTGTCATCGGCTGTGTTATGTGTAATACTGGTCTGTCTCCCAAGAAGATATTGCCTCTTCAGGGAGAGAGGGGCCAGCTACAGTTTGTTCTTTAGCATTTTATATTTATGTTGAAGATATTTTGAAAACATTTGTATTATGACATTAATGTTTTATGTATCTTTGATTTGATCTAGTCACACATTTTCTGGGAATATGGTAATGTTTTAGTCTTTCAGAATTTGTGTTTTTGGGATGTTCAGGATATTAAGGGTTCGTGTTGCAGACTAGGTTTTTAAGCTAGAATTCAGCTGTTTAGCATAGGAGTATTCCTACACTTATTCAACATGAATTTTAATGGCATACAATTGCGTTCTTCACATCTGCTTGCAGGGCCAGTCATGATTACCGTCTCATCTCTTTCCCATCACTTTGGTGGGGGAGGGACTTGAGTCACATGGCTCTTCCTTGTATCCTTTTAGATAAATATGTTATTGTCATGATACAATAAAGTTTTATGCATACTTACCTGGCAGATATATACTTAGCTATAGACTCCGTCGTCCCCGATAGAAATTCGAATTTCGCGGCACATTCTACAGGTAGGTCAGGTGATCTACCGCCCCGCCGCTGGTGGCGGGAATAGGAATCATTCCCGTTTTCCAAGACAGATTTTCTCTTCCACCTGTCTCCTGAGGGGAGGTCGGGTGGGTCCATACACGTATATATCTGCCAGTAAGTATGCATAAAACTTTATTGTATCATGACAATAACATTTTTATGCATTCAACTTACCTGTCAGATATATACTTAGCTGATTGGCACCTTTGGCGGAGGGTAAGAGACAGCTAATCTACTGAAATAGACAGGAAACAACATATGTTGTAGGTAATAAAATTAAAAACCTTGATTCCTACCTGTGTTAGCGAAAGACTTCATGGCTACTGCCTAGGAGCCCGTATCGCTTCAAGAGCCTCAGCGAGGTAGTGACCTCATGCTAAGAGTTCTTGATGGTCTGTTACCGGGGTCTTACCCACTTACGCTTCAGAACCTTAGGATCTTTGTCAATGGGGTCCTATCCACTTACATGACAAAACACACCTTGCCTATTGCATGATCATAGAGCACGACACTAATCCCGATCACCTGATCCTCATTGGGGTTAGTACTACGATTGAAAGGAGTCATCCCCGAACATCCTTTCAAGCAACCCACAACTCAACAACAATATTAAAACTAATTATTAAAAATATTAAAAACAAATTTAAGGATCAGCGTCTGCTCCATTTCCCAGCATAGTATCCGCTGATACATAAGGTCCAAGAGCGAAACATTTATCGTATGTTATTCTAACATCCTTTAAATAGTGGGATGCAAATACTGAATTGCACCTCCAATAAGTTGCTGCTAAAATGTTTTCTCATGGACATATTCTTCGTAAAAGAAAGGGAAGTTGCCACAGCCCGGACTTCGTGAGCTTTCACTCTCAGCAGCTTTAAAGAGTTCTCTTGGCAATTCCTATGAGCTTCGGTAATTACATTTCTGACAAAGAATGCCAGTGCGTTCTTTGACATCGGTCTCTTGGGGTTTCTTACCGAACACCAAAGACCTTGTCGACATCCCTGAAGCTGTGTCTTCTTTTCTAAATAAAATTTTAAGGTCCTGACTGGGCAAAGGGACCGATCCAACTCTCTTCCTACCAGAGAAGAGAGTCCCTTGACTTCGAAACTTCTAGGCCAAGGTTTAGAAGGGTTCTCATTCTTCGCTAGGAAAAGATCCTGGAAAGAAATGACAGCCGAGTCTTTTCTAAATCCACCGAGAGTCCAAAGCATGCAATTCACTGATCCTCTTAGCAGTTGCTAGAGCCAACAGGAATATGCATTTGCTAGTAAGATCTCTGAATGAGATTTTATCTATAGGTTCGAACCTGTCCGACATCAAGAACTTAGGACAACGTCCAGGTTCCAACTCGGGGGAATCGATGATCTCAATTTCTTAGTCTCGAAAGACCTGATGAGATCATGAAGATCCTTATTATCTCGAGATTCAGCCCTCTGTTTCTAAAAACAGCTGAGAGCATGCTCCTATATCCTTGATAGTTGATACGGCCAATTTGGATTCTTCTCTTAAGAAGAGGAGAAAATCCGCGATTTCGGTTACAGAGGTATTGGAAGAGGACAGCTTCTTCGACCTACACCATCTACGGAAAACTTCCCACTTCGATTGTAGACCCGCAGGGTAGAGGCTCTGCGGGCTCTAGCAATTGAAGTTGCCACTCTCTTTGAAAAGCCTCTCGCTCTGACCAGTCTTTCGATAGTCGAAAGGCAGTCAGGGAGAGACTTTGGATGTTTTTGTGGAACCTCTCGAAGTGGGGTTGTCTGAGCAGATCTGTCCTGTCTGTAGAGATCTGGGGAAGTCCACCGTCCATTCCAGTACCTCTGTGAACCAGATTCGGGAAGGCCAAAAGGGAGCAATTAGAGTCATTCTCATTCCTTCCGATGCCACAATTTTCTTACTACTTCCCCCAGCAATTTGAATGGGGAAAGGCGTATGCATCTATGGATGACCAATCCATGGAGGAAGGCATCCGATCGCTGTGGCTCTGGGATCTTCTTCTAGCGAGCAGAAGTTGTCTATTTTCCTGGAGAGGAACGTGGCAAACAGGTCGATTTCTGGTGGGGGGTTCTCCCCAGAGTGAGTGACCATATTTGTCTGCAGACTTCTGAGTGGAGCATCCACTCTGTCGGGAGAAACTGGTTCTTTCTGCTCAACCTGTCTGCCCTTAGGTTTTTTACTCCTTGGACAAACCTTGTACGCAGAATAATGCCCCGTTCCTCTGTCCAGGTTAATAGAGCTCTCGCTATTTCGTTCAGAGAGAAAGAGTGAGTGCCCCCTTGATTACGGATGTAAGCCAGAGCTTGTGGTGTGTCGGAATTGACTTGAACACTACCGCCTCTCTGACTTCCGCTTCGAAGTATTCCAGGGCTAGATGAATTGCCAGGAGTTCCTTCGCATTGATGTGCAGAGTAGTTTGTTGTCTGGTCCAAACACCTGCTACTTCCTTTGGACCCAGTGTTGCTCCCCAACCTGTTTCCGAGGCATCGGAAAACAACACTCGGTGAGGGTTCCGAATCAAGAGGGACACCCCTTCGTTCCTTGTTAATGGGGTTAACCACCACTTTAGGTCTTGATTTTATCCCCTGTTGGATGGAAAACGTCTGACAAGTCTCCTGTCTTTTGACTCCACATCCTCTTTAGATAAAATTGCAGAGGTCTGAGATTTAATCTTCCCAGGGAAATGAACTGCTCTAACGAGGAAAGGGTGCCCAGCAGACTGAGCCATTCCCTCGCCGAGGTCCGTTCTTTCCCTAAGAAGTTCGAGATCTTTTCTAAGCCTCGAGTAATTCTGTCTTGAGATGGAAACGCCCGAAACCCGAGAATCCATCTGTATCCCCAGATAGACTATGTTCTGTCTGGGGATCAATTGGTTGATTTCTCGAGGTTCACGAGCAGTCCCAGAGATTTTGTCAAGTTCAAAGTCTTCTCCAAGTCCTTCAAGCAACTGAATTTCCGATTTTGCTCTTATTAGCCAATCGTCCAGATAAAGGGATATATTTATCCCTCTAGATGTAGCCATCTCGCAACGTTCATCATTAGCCTCGTGAACACTTGAGGGGCCGTTGAAAGGCCGAAGCATAGGGCTCTAATTGGTTATACTTTCCCCTGCATCATGAATCGGAGATATTTCTTCGATGATGGATGCAGGGGGACATGAAAGTATGCATCTTGTAGATCTAAGGAGACCATCCAATCTCCTGGACGAAGAGCCGCAAGAACCGATTTTGATGTTTCCATAGAGAACTTTGTGTTCTCCACAAATCGGTTCAATGCGCTCACATCCAGGACTGGTCTCCACCCTCCCGAGGATTTCGGAACCAGAAAAAGACGGTTGTAGAATCCTCCAATCGGAATGCGGATCCCGAACCACTTCGATGGCCTCCTTTGCAACATCTGTTCTACAGTTGCAATAATGCTTCTTTCTTGGCAGGGTCCCTGTATTGGGCTGACAGTTCCCTCGGGTTCGTAGTCAAGGGAGGTCTGTCTCGAAAGGGGATCATATATCCCTTTGTTACCACGGAAAGGGACCAAATTTCTGCCTGTCTCCGAGCCCATTCTTCGGAAAATTTCCGAAGTCTGGCTCCTACCGGTGCTTGAAGGACTGTTGTCTCATTTAGCTCTCTTGATAGGTCTGAAGGAAGGCCTACCTCTCTTCTGCACTCCTCTCTTCTTAAAAGAGGGTCTGGCCGAGAGGTACTTCCTCGAAAGGGCTGTTGAGGAGCCCGAGTCTCTCTCTTAAATAGGACCCGAAGTCCTCGATTTCTTTGCAGATTGGGCCAAGAGATCTTGTGTGGCCTTTTTCTGTCAAAGAATGAGAAATATCTTTTACAAGATTTGAAGGAAACAATTGGTTCCGACAGAGGAAGCAATACAGAAGAGATGACCTCTGAGTAGGAGTAACTGCTTTTGTCAGAAAAGAGCTAAATAAGACTCTCTTCTTCAGAATACCAGTTCCAAACAGAGAGGCCACCTCTCCTGATCCATCCTGAACCGCCTTGTCCATACAGGAAAGAACACTATGAAGGACTTCTGGACTAAGAGATTCCTCCTCTTGTGTCTTTTTGGCCAACACCCCAAGGGACCAGTCTAAGAAGTTAAAAACTTCTAAGACATTAAACAATCCCTTGAGGAGATGGTCCATCTCAGAAGTCCCCCATGTGATCTTTGCTGATGACAAGGCTTGTCTCCTAGACGAATCTACCAGATTCGAAAAATCTGCTTCGGCAGTGGACGGGAGAGCTAGACCCCGTGTTTGCCCGTCTCGTACCAAATTCCCTTCTTCCCTGATAGTCTGGAAGGAGGGCAGGTAAAGACTGTCTTCCCCGCCTTCTCCTTGGATTCCAACCAATTTCCTACGAATCGGAGAGCCTTGAGAGCCTTGTTCATGGAAATGGTTGGCTTCATTTTAATAAAAGATGATTGTTTCGGGACCTTCGTGCTTGTAAACAAGGACCTTGGAGAAGGAGGAGCAGTAGGGCTTAAAGAGTCCCCCCAAACTCTTTGAAGTGAAGAGGGCTGCCAGCGTCTTGTAATCTGACAAACCCGGAGCCGAGTGATCTTCAGAGTCCGAAATCTCTTCCAAATCCAATTCCGAATAGGATTGTTTATTTCCAGTAGGAGACTGGCCTCTTGCAACATCCACCCCACTCTCGCAAGAACGGACGACCGCTGTGCGATAACTTGCGTCCCTACGAGAGATAGGTTGATCCTGCAAAACGACCTTATCCTTCTCCTGGCAAGAGCGATGGCCGCTTGTGCGACACCTTTCTCTCCTGTCAGACGAAGGATGTCCTCTCCTATCACTTTCTCCGGAACCACCTATGTCCTGACAAGGAATACGGGCGCTTTGTGCGACAACTAGAGTCCTTGTCAGGTAAAGGTTTATCCTTCCGAAAGCTAAACAAATCCTCTTGGCTTAATTGTCTTTTGGAAGAAGTCCGTCTCTTATTTGTCACTTGTGGCTCATTGCGCCGGGTTGGCGCTCGTGATTCCTTGCGCCAAGCTGGCGCTTCTGGCGCATTTCGGCAGGGTGGCGCTTCCGGCGCATTTTCAGCAGGGTGGCGCTTTCTGGCGCATCTGGCGCCTCTGGCGCTTCTGGCGCATTTCGCCAGGCTGGCTCTTCTGGCGCATATGGCGCATCTGGCGCTTCTGGCGCATCTGGCGCTTCTGGCTCTTCTGACTCGTATGGAGTCTCAAACTCATCTGGCGCATCGCGCCAGGTTGGCGTTTTTGGCGCATTCTTCATACTCCTCCGAGTATAAGCCGAAACTTCCGTTTCTTCTTTCTTTCCCTTCGTCTTCTTTATAGGAAGGAAAGAGTCCTTTCTCCTGGGAGTTTCCTTAGTAAAACTCCTACTAAGGCCGAAAGTTGCTCCTGCACATTTAGGATAATTTTCGCAGCCGCACTCTCTTTTTCCTTCCCTGATTCAGGTGAGGGATGTCTAGAAGCGGAAGGAAACTCCGATTTCCGTTTAGGAACCAATCTCCTTTTCTTCTTCTCACAAGGTGATAGATCGGAGAAAAGCTCAGGGCTTGAATCCAAAGTTGGAGCCTTCCAACTTCTCTTTAAGGGGCGTGACAGTTCATCAGAACTCCATCCCCTTACATTCGGTGAAGAATCTGACGAAGAAAAAACACTTCTTTAGGATGCTTTTTCGATACCGATCCTTGGCAGTTCGGGGTCGTCACAGAATCTGCCGAGGGGACGCCTGATCGGTGGGGATTCTCCGTAACCTCCGTAAGGCTTTCGCATTCCTTCTCCTCTGGCCTGTGAGCTTGGAAGAGGTCTAGGCCTGGGAGCGAGACAGAGCCGATCAGACGCACCCTCCACTGCACTAGGGACACTTAATTCACTATCACTGTGCTTACCTTTCAACGTCAGCATTGACGTTCCCATCCTTTGTAGCGCAGCTTTAAGATCTGGCAATTTCCGTTGCCGGATTTGCAGTCTTAGTACTAGAGGAAGAAGATAGAGGTTTAGGGTTAGGTGTTAATTTAATAGGCTCGTTAGAGCGAGACCTACTTACGCTTCTGGAGGAAGCCTTCCTAGCCCTATCCATATCTAATTTCCTTAAATATTAATTTAAATTCTTCCACTCTTCCTCATTCATATTTACACATTCATCACAGGTGTTAGAAATTGAACATTCATTCCTTCTACACCCCTTACAAACTGTGTGAGGGTCTACCGAAGCTTTCGGTAGCCTCACCATGCATCCCTCATTTACACACTGTCTTCTAACCGTAAAGCTAGAATCCGACATCATGAGAAATATCCAAAACCAAGTCCAAAAAACAGTTCCACGAAAGAGTATGCCAAACCAAAGATCCAATACGTCACCAAAATCAACCGGCTTAGAAGATCAATAGCGATGAAAAAATACGAAAATCAAATCAGGAGTAACAACAACAATGTTGCTGTCACGGCCGATAGAGAAAATCTGTCTTAGAAAACGGGAATGATTCCTATTCCCGCCACCAGCAGCGGGGCGGTAGATCACCTGACCTACCTGTAGAGTGTGCCGCGAAATTCAAATTTCTATCGGGGACGACGGAGTCTATAGCTAAGTATATATCTGACAGGTAAGTTGAATGCATAAAAATGATTCTTTTCGCTCTCACAGGACAGAAGTATACTTAGATGGAGGAGGGGCCTATCTGAAAGAGGGGGGAGGAAAGTCAAAAGGCAGTAGATATCCCACCCGAAGGACATCTACTACCTACTTCTTTGCTGTGGAATTGCAATTTGGCCCAATGGCCTGCCAGGCATCCCCGACCATGGCAACAGGAAGGGAGAGGCACCCTCTCTATTGCGACCTGATCTGCCCTTCCTCCAGCGCCCCTTCCTGGCTTGTAGGGGGCATTTAACATCAATCTTACCTTTATGGAAGACTCTTGTTAGCGTATGAAAGGAGGGGAGGGAGAAGGAGAGGTTATGTATTGTTTGGAAGTACATCTGAAATATTTGTAATTTTTTGGGGTTAAATTGGTTGCAAAAAAGGGATAATAGACATGAATTATATAAAAATTTAGAAGTAACAAAATAAAGTTAAACTAAATAATGAGTAAAGTAAACAATTAAGGGAATAAAGCTTTGCACCTCATAAACATGTAGTCGTCTGCTGCTTGTAACTGTGTTTGAGGAGTGAGTGCTTAGGAACCAGAAACAGCAATGTGGTTCAAGTGCAATGTGGAGTGAATTAAGACCAAAATGTGTATAATTACAATAAAATAAGCACTGTGGAGTTTCAGTTGTGATGGCAGTAAGGATAAAACCAACGATTACAAGGTAATGAATTCAGTTCAAACCATGACCCCGGGAATAAAAAGTTTCATACTTTCACTAATATAGGCAACAAAATGTTGTTTTATTGTGCTGATTACAACTGCTATCTTGAGTAAGATCAATAAACGTTACATATATACGCTAACATTGTTCAAATGAGTGCTGGGAAGGCTGGGAAAGACGGTGGATTGTCTGTGGTTAGACCGGCCAGCCACCCGATTGCTGCCATATTGGATTTCAAAACTGCCTTGAAAACATATTTTACGAAGAGCTCACATGCTTATTTTAGTTTGTATGGGGCTTTCATATACCTATCACATTATGTTGATGAAACTTCAATCTTTTGAATGGTATGCTTAAAGTTGTAATCGTCCACGGTTGTTTACCCTAATGAGGGAAACCTTGCAGTTGCACTAAATAAATAGGTAGGTAAGCTAGGTGTTATGAGATGGTGTAATGCAAGATAAAGAAAGAATACCTATGAATGGAGGTATACCTACTAGTAGTACCTAACTACCTAGTAAAAGGAAAGAAAGGGGTTGTAGCTAGAGGCCGAGGGGATGCTGCAATGAACCACAAGTAATAGCCTAATGCCTACTGTGCACCGCGTGAGGTGCCCTAACGGCACTCACTGATGGCGCTACCGCCCTCTGGAGAACTGGTAGCTATAGGCCTACTAGGTAAAAGGGAAGGGGTAGACAGAAGGGAACCTTCTTGACAGGCAGGGCCGGTGGGCTTGAACTTACGGCGCTCTAGTTCTGGTTAAGATCAGAGAGGGAAGGTTTTCATGGAATACTACTTATTCGGCGGTAACGCTTTTGGTCCTTCATTCTCCACGGCAGCCAAGGTCTACCTTAATGCTTAACCTTTGCTACCTTGCCTACCTAGCTACCTAGTAAATCATTAAAATTGCTAAGCTACTCTTAGCCTAGTAATCAAATTACTTAAGACGGTAGTAGGCTACCTACTACCGGAAGTCTTTCACTGATATACATTAGCTTGTCAACTCACCGAAACCTCACTCATTAGTAATAAAATCTAGCCTAAAGTCTTTAGACACGTTTCAAATGCTTACGTCTTTTACACTCTCATAAACCACATCGTGATTTCTTACTTTTTTCCCCGTGGTGATGTAAACAAAGGGTCGTTCCCTACAATTCTATTTACAAAGTTCAAGGAAAAATAGCTGGATTTCCGTGATTATTATTGAATTCATAGCCACATACAATTTCACTAATAATTTTATTAACATAAAAAATATATATATATATAGATTATGAACCTAAAATGTTTCCATAAAATTCAGAAGCTCAAAATTACACGAAATCAAGAAATGAACTAAATCTTCCTCAATAGGAAAAAACCTGAGGGAGAGAGTACAAATAAGAAAATTCCTATTTAAAGAAGAACATAATAGAATAAGAAAAGAGACTTTAAATAAGATGTGTAAAAAAAGAGAAAAAAATTCAAGAGCTTAACAATTAAAAAATAACTCTTACGATTAAGAGGCGCCGTTGTATAGGAATTGCTTCGTCCCATCACCAACCAACCAACATTTATTTTAGTAGGTGGCCCGCAAACTTTGGAAGTGACCAAATGAGTGATTAAGAAAATGTCAAGGGAGGAATTGCATTTATATTTAATTAAGACAAGTCAATGGGACACCAATTAATTTGAAAACATATTAAAGAAAGAGAGCTTCAGTATTTCCTAAAAATAGAAGAAAGGGGTGGTAAGGTAAATCGTATGAAACTTCTAGAGTTCTGGTTTGATTAGAAGTGTGACAATTGTGGTATTAACTAGTATGTGACATGCGGTAAACGTAGATGACAAAGATCTTGCGATTTTGCAGAGAAGTGAAAGTATTTTTTATAACTTTCTCTTAATGAAGAAAGGGAAGAGACCAAGGGTTAATATGGAGATGGGGAGCCAATGTATTTGGAGGGGCCGTGGTCTGCCTCTACCTCCTTGGTCTGGCTCAGGGTACCCCTAAACTACGGTAGGGCGTAGGCATCTCGGTTCTCGGAAAACCTTACCGTGGACACCGTGCCCTTACCTGGCGGGAGCCAACAACCGCCCCCCACCCCTCCAGGTAACCAAGACCCCCTCTGCCATGAAAAAAAAAAAAAAAAAATTAGCAGACTAGGACATTTAAGCCATCGAAAGCTAATGCAGTCCCTGGTGGATAAAGTGACTACATTATTTTGCATTTGTTTACATTAGAGGATAGAGAAATGCCAGAGCTGCATAACACTCAAATTATGAAAGTTTGAGTGCAAATGTGAGGAATAGCTAGGTTACGATGGTAAATGGAGCCAGAGCATTAAATTACTTCCATTGGAAGTAAAGTGCTCTGTTGAGTATGAATAAAGAAAATAAGTCACGCTGCTGGGATGAATTGTTTGAGTTGTAGCTAGATGTGGTAAGAAGAATAAGAAACGTGGAAGAATGTCTATTAAGAAGTGGCGAAAAGTTTATTGTAAATAAGAGGGTAGATGTGCATTTGGAGATAGTTTGGTCTCACGGAAAGAATTGAGAACAACAGATGGTTAGGAGAGGTATGGAGAGGAAGACTTGGGAAGTGCTGGATAGATGGTGGAAAAGAGGGTGCGAAGGGGAGGTCTGATATATAAGGCAGTGCAAGAGTGCGAGCAAAGTGGAGGTGAATGATGCAATGTTAAGGGGGTTTGACAGGGTACTGATGAGCTTAATGATGTAAAAGTTTTCATTTTTATTCATAGATAGGTCTTGTAGTGCAATCAGTAGTGCCCCCATTTACCAAACAATTTATTCTTTTATTGCTGTTTCTGATAAGGTGCAGGACGTTATAATTGTCTGTGCGTCGAATACATTCCAATTCTCACCTCCACCAACAAAATTGGAAGGTTAAACTTTTCGTGTGAGTGTTAGTCGGCCATCCACATGAACGGATCTATAGAAATTTATGCCACGTATCTGGTGTATTCATTAAATGAAATTTTCTAGTTGATTATCCTCTCGGAGGAGTCAGCGAACTTAGGATTTTTTAGTTTATACAGTATAAATTTTTATGGTCTTGGTTTAAGAGGCAGGTCTGTCGTAATCAGAAGGAACAGGACCATTATAGCAAAATCATTCTTTTCCCTTTCGTTTCTTAGAGAGGCGAAGTCAGATAATTATGTGTTACTTCATACCGTCTCGTATTGTAGAAGAATCAGGAATGAATTTTTGCGTTCAATGATCATCCCACGGAATTGGGCAGAATGAAGTTTCACTTAAAGACGTTAATGAAATTTCAAATTAAACTTTTATTTTTCTTGTGCTACAAATACTCCCTTCCCGCCAAAAGTATACGCACACCCCTAATCATTATACGGTGTCACTAGGAAAACGTAAGATTCCAAAACATTTACCTTTCGCTTTCGTGAATCGTTAATTTCTCTCTCTCTCTCTCTCTCTCTCTCTCTCTCTCTCTCTCTCTCTCTCTCTCTCTCTCTCTCTCATTTAGCCCGCAGCCAAAAGCCGTTTCCTTATTCGTTTTCAAGGTTTAAGCATCAAAATTCACAAACACTTTTATAATCTAAACTATTAATAATAATATTCATGCAATTGTACTGAGAGGGTCCAAAACCCCATTGGCTTGCAAAGCAAGTTTCAAACAGTAAAGAAAATTAAAACAAAGAGAAGAAAGTGACACTTAAAGGAAGATGACACATTTTTTTTATATCAGCGTTCTATATAGTAGGTTCTCAGATGCGCCACTCGAGTTCATTTTCACTAACTTTCAACCCGTCTGAGCTGTTTCTGTTTGTAATCTTAGTTTGCTTTTGGAGCAGATTTTTAAAACTATGAATATCTTCATGTTTATGAAAATGGGAGGGTTATTTATTTATTATTATTTTTTTTTTTACAAATTTTGTAAATTTTGCAAATTATATTACATTGATATTTTCAGAACAGTTCTCCTTCTCTATTGCAGTTTTGTTGTCTCTATGATTACACACAATATAGGTATAAATGAATTAACATTTAATGTAAATGAATAAGTAGAGTAATTAAAAAAAATAGCTAGAGGGGAGTAGAACTATGTCTATCTGTAATGTTGCTGCTTAGATAGTATTGTAACAGTTGTATTAAGACAATTCGCGTCTCCTTAAATAAATAAACGACTTCCCTTTCATACAGATGGTGATATTAATAGATTTTAAAGTCTTCCAAACAATAAAAGTTAGAAGACTACAGACTTAGTACATACGGGATACCAGTCTTTATCAGGACAAAATAAAGTCGAGCCGAATATCTGAAAACCTATAATGTAAGTGCGAAGAAAATATCGGTACGTCCAGTTTCCTTTTCTGAACAGAGAACCTTCGGTCAGACTCTCACAAGCTAATGTAGGTAAACAGCTCGGATTTGGGAGCTGAAACCGTAATCTAGTCCGAGGTCGAAGTAGGCATGCGTTAGAATACCGGTGCGTATATATTACGTCCGACAAGCACGAATAATTGCGCGGCTGCTAGGATCAACAGCATTAAAAGCATATCCGAGAGGAGCTTAACGAATCAGAAAGAGCTTGATGCAATGGACACTTTTTTTTTTTTTTTTTTTTCACCGCTAGGTTTTACGATGAATATACAGGAAAATGAATTTCCTCCTACGGGCTCGGTGCTCACATACTGGCATGCTTAATCTATATATATCATGTCTTGTTTCTGATTATTTACATGTCATCTAGATTACGATAAGCAAGTGAAGATATGTCGTATTGATGGGTCAGACTTGGACAGTTGCCTCTTACAGAATTAACGGCTTCCAAGGCCGATGAAAATAGGTATGCTATTACCTAGAAATTGCGTCACAAGTTTACTTGACTCGTATATGAAGTTATGTGTCTTGTGTTTGAAAAAGGTCTTATTCGCATTTCCATGATCTCTCTCTCTCTCTCTCTCTCTCTCTCCTTCCTCCTCTCTCTCTCCTCTCTCTCTCTCTCTCATATCTTATCTGCAACCTTCGTAGATATTAGGATGGTAAACTGATAGACTCGCGAAGTACACAAATTAGAAGACTCTAAACCTACAGAAAAATATATATAGATATGTATGTTTGCCATAAATTGTTAGCGTCGAAAATCTTCACATATTGACAATTACTGATAAATAACCATTAATACTGTTTATTTGTAATTTGGCTCTTGAAGGAGGGAAACTATACACACACACACACATATATTAATGTATATATATATATATAATATATATATATATATATATATGTGTGTGTGTGTGTATATAATATACATATGTATATATATATGTGTATTACACACACACACACACACACACATATATATATATATATATATATATATATATATATTATATATATATAAATACAACATATATACACATCATATATATATATATATATATATATATATATATATATATATATATATATATATATACGCTTTAAGCTACAAATGTCCTTTTATATCTCATTCGCTCTACCTCGGAATTATTATATTTCATACACACACATATATACATGTATACATAATTGTATAAATAAATATGTGTATATGCAAATATTTAGAGTATAAGCATATATTAATGCTATATGTATAGGCTACATATATACATACATCATATTTATATATAGCTATATACACACGTATAGTTATACAAACATACACACACGAGAGCATGCGTACATACTGCAGCATACCTACTGTACATATATCATTAATCTATGCTTATACTGTAAATATTTGTATATATACATACTTACTTATATAATATGTATACATGTATGAATATATATACATATACATGTACATATATATCAACATGGTACCACGGAAGTTCCATCAGTGGGGTCCATTACAGCTGGGGTTGCAGCGGAAGCAGGGCTCGCCCAGGGCTCAGAGTTCGTTCTCTCCCACATTTTGGATTAACTGACCGACGGCTGCTGCTGCCGGCCAGAGTGGATCCCGGGCAGCCGGTTGGCCGGCTGTCTACCGTGGTGGCGGGGGTGTCTGGTTTCGGTAGGATACGTCCAGGCGGTAAGGGGGAAGGTTTTTGTTTTGGGGGGCGGCGTTAGTAAGTAAAAGAAAAGACCGCAGGCTCCTAAGGTAAGACGAAAAGTGGAGATGTGAATTGAGAATGAAATCAACTCGGAAATGAAATATTTTAGTGAACTCAGGTTTTCTAACTCCAGTGGTGTTAAATTCTGCTCGGATTTCTTTGTTGGGGAGAGGTCAAAGTTGGTGATTACACACACTTGCTGTTTTCCTGCAGTCTCGAGGAAATTCAACCTTGGAAATTTAATAAAAGTCTTGTTGTTGTACAGGCACTTTATAAAACTAAACATAAGTTTAATGAAATTTGGTGTGAATGAACACAAGATATACCTACAAATCCAGTAGCCTTGATATTTTATGTAGTACATATGCTTCGTACTCGTTTATAAACAGGAAATAAAATGAGATTTCATTCCAGTAACAGACTAAAAAGTTTTGCTTCAAATCATTGCACATCTTAAACACGAATCAGAAGGTGCATAAGCTTCGGTTCCGTTTATTTTCTCTTGATCTATTTATACTGATGTCCAGTGCAGGTTGACTTCATGGTTGGTTTCCACCAAACAAGTATGGCAGAGATATGTCTCCTATAAGGAATGACCATCATTGAGAGACAATTTCTCTCTCGCTTCCGATTTCAAGGGTTGCTTAAAAAAAAGGACAATAGTCACTCCACATTCATGTTGTTGAATCTTATGTATATAGATAATATATGTATAATATGCATGTATACACACACACACATATATATATATATAATAGCTATATGTATACATACATACATATATATATATATATATATATAATATATATATACTACATACATACACGCCTTACCATTCAAGACCACGTTCATAGGGCAAAATACAGAAAATCACCTGCGTACTCGATTATAACACAAATTACGATTTTTTTTTATCTGCACATGCTCTTGCATAAATGTCCTCTCGTTAAGAAGACTTGGCGTCCTTGCAACAATTCCGTGTGCGATGAAATAATTTAATCCAGGTGTTGAAATTAAAGTTTTGGGATGCCTGACTGGTTATTCCAGGAACAAACTCTATATTTGTTAACTAACAAATTCATAGGCATCGGTAGGGGGTAGTGCCGTCAGTGCACCTCATGCGGGGCACTGTAGGCATTACTGAAGGTTTGCAGCGTCCTTTCGGCCTCTAGCTGCAACCCCCTTTCTTTCCTGTTACTGTACTTCCGTTCATATTCTTTTTCTTCCATCTGACTCTCCACCCTCTTCAACACTTGCTTCATAGTGTAACTGAGGTTTTCCTCCTGTTACACCTTTCAAACAATTGACTGTCAATTTCCGTTTCAAAGCTGAATTTACGCCTTAGGCGTAAATGCTAACTCCAATTCCATTTAAGGATTTCTCAACTTTGAGTCTAACGGGAATGAAGAAAGACAGTGTGATGGGCAGACCTAATATAAGACAAATCACGAGTTTATATTGCTAGCAAACTGATCATCTAAATCTACAGTTCCTCTTATTTGTAATTTAAACTTTGAATTTCGTTTTATATCCATAAACTCTGTTGACCATAGGTGTTGCAACGCCAATATACAAGATTCAATCAGTCAACCAATTCATTCCTGCATTACTATAGTACTACGTTATATTACCTTACACTCAGTTACTATTTTTATAAAGGAAGCTTGCACCATTCAGGCGTCACGATTTGAATATTTTACTTTATTTTACGAAATAGTGCCAAGTACATGTCTCTCTCTCTTTCGGAAAGTAAGAGATGCGAGTTCTCCTTGCGACAGGATCGAAGAATAACACTGATGTTACTGATAAAGCGATGGTTTTGAGATCCTATCGGCGACTGATCAAGAGTCACTCGTTCTCATAACAATGTGTGTAGAAGGAGAAGAGAGCTTGATGTGACTCTTCTCTCGTGGACTAATGATTCCATCCGTTTTACAAGCTTTGATGAAGATTTTCTCCTGGATCATATATTATTATTATTATTATTATTATTATTATTATTATTATTATTATTATTATTATTATTATTATTATTATTATTCATGAAAGTCTCGTAATAGCATGAGTCACTGAAGTGGTGAAGAAATCCAGTGGTGTAAATGTACACGCATATTAGAAATTAGTGACTGATAAGGGGAACCGAGCAGGTTCTCGAAAGCTCTCGTATTTCTCGTAGATATTCACATTTATTCCACTGTGGATTTCTTCATTATTATTATTATTTTAGTCTCAATAGGTGGAGAGTTTGTTGACTCCTCTAAATACCAGTGCCCGAAGAGATGGATGCGTAGCCTATTGGCGGGAATGCACTTATATATACTTCTGGTAACTGTTCAG
>NC_087201.1:110296696-110381696 GCF_015104395.2 Macrobrachium nipponense
CAAGACCTTTCCCCGAACAAATTCTGAGCTTTGGAGGCCAGCCCAGACGTTACATGTTCAGCTAATGTGTAGCACGCTCGCAAAGATAGTTCCATTAGTTTTGGCTTCACGTATAACAATATCGAATTAAAAGAGGAACAAACCTAAAAGTGATTTCATCGATCTAGTCCCTGAGAGAGAGAGAGAGAGAACCAGCCAGCCTCAATAGTCATCAGGGTGGTGGCGCCATCTACGTCAGCATCATGAGTGTTACTTAATTGATTTGCAATAGCATTTACATCAACTTCTGAGTTTGACACAAAGCTACCACTGAGTGAATGAGAGTTTACACGCAAAAACCTGACCTAATATTACTATCAGTTGCCTTTGAAACAAATCATTCAGAAATTATCATAGCCCCTCCCATTTCCACCAGCATCCAATCGTGATGTAAGTGGGCGGAGCTACTGCAAGATCTTTGACAAATCAGCATCCAGGGATTATGAGCTATAGAATTTTTGTGATATAGCAGGTAATTTGGGGATTTACGTAAACATCTGATGCATTAAATACAGAAGTATTCCAATTATTATTGTAATAATGAGTCCTTCTGTAGATATAAAGTATGTTTATATGATTTTTTTTATTACCGTGATCACATTTCTATATAATAAAGATATACACAAGCGTTGATGGTCTACATAGCAGTTGTGATAGCAAGTGTAAAATTTATGTCCGTATAATTATAATTAAGCAACCACGTGTATATGAATATATAACCATACGTATTCGCACACACACGCGCGCACACATCATATACATATATATATATATATATATATATATATATATATATATATATATATATATATATATATATATATTATGTGTGTGTGTGTAGAGAGATAATGTACATACAGAGTGTACGTATGCATAAATGTTTATATATATATATAATATATATATATATATATATATATATATATATATATATATATATATATATGTGTGTGTGTGTGTGTGTGTGTGTGTGTGTGTGTGTGTGTATTAGTTTGTATGTGGGAGTATGAGGCCCCATTAAGGACTGACCAGTGCATTGCAAGAAATCATTTCGTCGTGTTGAACACCAATGAGACACGTTATATCTAGGACGGCTTCTCAGGTCATTTTTTACGTTATGTTTTCCATCCCTTTTTCTCTCACTCTTTTGAAGCGTAAAGTACTATATATGAGAAATGAGTCGAAATGGGGTAGAGCAAAATTCTCATATGCTGATGGTAAAACAAAGTATGAAAAACAAACTATATAAATGTATGTATTAACAGAGCTACTTTATGCAGTTACAAGAACTGAATAAAGTCGATTATCATTACCCACTGATAAACAAAAAATGAATGAATGAATAAATACTGTGCTTGCATTTGCATTTATAGGGAGAAATGAATTAATCTTAGCTCCAAGTATCAATCAACATAGTATATATATATATATATATATATATATATATATACATATATATATATATATATATATATATATATATATATATATATATATAATATATATATATTGACACCCAGGATATTTTTATAGGAAATTTAGATATGTCCGATATCATCTGAAGCCCTCTTGTTTCTACGATCAGCAATAAAACAGAAAGAATTTTTCTTTTTAAAAAGGTTATTCTTGGGAACAAGGTTGGTCAGATGATTAGGAGGTAGAGATAGTAATCCATAATCAAAGAATGACGTAAAAGTTTCTCACGCAATCTTTGAGATTCCATAGGTAATTGTTCAGAAAGTATTGAGTGAATTTCGAACATTCTTAATTTATTCCTATATCACCTATACAATTGTCAGAACAAATTTAAACACTGTCCAGAAACCGACAATGTAAATAGGAAGCTTACTCCAGGCAATGTGCATTTCATTCAGAGTCAGATTTTCAGATGTGAACTTGCGGATGTTCTCATCCACTTTTAAAAGGAATATCACAAAGTCCTCATTGAAACTGATTTGATCTCGTAGGGGTAGTGCCACCAGTGCACCTCACGCGATGCACTGTAGGCATTACTTAAGGTTCTTTCGGCGCCCCTTCGCCCACTAGCTGCAACCCCTTACGTTCCTTTCTCAGTACCTCGGTCATATTCTCTTCTTCTATCTTACTGTCCACCCTCTCCTACCAATTGTCTCGCAGTGCCACTGCGAGGTTATCCTCCTGTTACGCCTTTAAAACCTTTTAACTCTAAATTTCCCTTTCAGCGCTGAATGATCTCAGTGGTCCCAGCTCTTGGCCTTTGGTCTAAATCTAATCGTTCCATTCCAAACTTTATTTGATCTATTTCAGCAAATTTATTTATTCGTCTTGACGCTATATCTTTATCGGTATTTCTGTAACGCGTACGAATATTCATCGGTACATAAGTCCAAATATAACAGGAGTGTAGGAAGCACATCGAAAACAAAACAAAACCTGCATATGCAGCACATAACATTCCCGAACTTCCCGCCAAATATTTAAGGGTCGGTCTAAGATAAAACGTTTATGGGGTCATGAAACCTATAAGTCAAAGCTTTAGTTACTACTGACCATACGCCTCTTTTTTTCTGATTACACACACACACATATATGTGTGTGTGTGTGTACTTTTTACTAGATATTTATGTAGCTCTAATAAGCACAATACCCTCACAGCTTCTTGAATTCTTCACACTCTCTGAACACTCTTATTGCTACAAACCCTAAAATGCAAATCCAAGAGTGTGGAGCAGTTCTGATGTCCGTGTGCCATGTCGGTAACGTAACTTTGTTCTGATGCTCCGATTGCTGGTTCAAATTCTGCTAAGATTATCAGAATTACTATGTATTCTTGCATTTGGAACTGAGGCTTTGAGGTTAAAAGGGCATTGTGGTCAGTAGAATAACAGACGCACGTCTTCGAATATATATATATATATATATATATATATATGATATATATATATATATATATATATATATATGTTGATGAAGATGAAAGGCCCATTTAACGCTATTTAAACGTTGCAACCATATATTTCGAGCACTTCCTTCTGTGTCCCTGTTCACACTCATAGTTTACCACTTTTATGTGTTCCTTTTTGGACGAGTGGTTAACACGTTCGCCTACCGATGGTAGTCCGAGTTTGATTCCTCGCTCTGCCAACGTGGAATCAGCGGAATGTATTTCTGGTGATTAGAAATTCATTTGTCGATATAATGTGGTTCGGATCCCACAATAAGCTGTAGGCCCCGTTGCTAGGTAACCAATTAGTTCTTAGCCACGTATCCAATGCTTCGGGCTGTTAATCAGTTCAGTGGTCTGGTTAAACTAAGATTCACATAACCACTTTCGGGAGGATAGAGGAAACCAAAGAAGCAAAACGGTCCTTCCTGTGCATATAGAGACAGGTTAACTGAAATGTTACTTCTTAATCAGTAGGACAAAGGAAAGGAGTCCTACGGTCACCTCGGTTAAAGGGAAACGTTATGTACAATAATAATGTAAAGGGGAGAGGCTGATAAACAATGGCCTGTTGTTTAGTCTTTTTACTAAGGTTTATGTAGGCGTATAAGAGTGGTTGTGAAAGTTATCTATTTTAGAACAAAATCTGATCGATGGTTAGTTGTTTACGCAGAAAACAACCGGATGTTTTTCCTACAAATAATATAATCGTTTTCCAGAAAGCCAACAAGGAAACCTTCTTGGTTAGTTTTGCAAAATAGATTTGCTTAAATGCAAATCATCTTTCAGAAAGTAATCTTTTTTTGGAGAGACCGAAAAGATCCCTACTTATGAAAAATAAAGAATTTCGAAGCAAGAAAAGCATAGGAAAACGAAGATTCTTTGCTTTTTTTTTTTTTTAGCAGCTTGAAAGACGAAAGGGAAAGACAATTATTGTCTTTAAAGTGAGCCATCACTGCAGAAGGTCCTTAATGCCCAGAGACCTCCAATCGAAGGAACCGAAGACTATAAGGAGATCGCGTATCATTACGAAAGCTCGACGGAATCCTTCATCAAATCACGGATTATCATTAAACCTCTCTCTCTCTCTCTCTCTCTCTTTGTACCGGTAATTTTTTTGTTTATTTCATGATTATCTGTGATTTTAGATAATTTACTCCTGTGCAAAGACAACAAATTACGGGGAAAAAATTCATCTTCAGTTGAGACTCTTTGTTATTGATAGGTATCGAGGTTACGATAAGAATTGAAAATTCGATGAAAATGATAGAGAACAACATTCTAGCGTATAGGAAACTTCTCTTTCGATATTAATACATTTCCCCAGTTTCGCACTAACTCTACCAAGGGAGCGCGAATATGTTAGCGTCGTTTGAAGAAGTTGCAAATAATTTTTAGAATCTCGGTAATTTTTATCCGATTGTTTATTGGCGATAGAATTACTGATTATTTATTTTTAGACGTCTTTTGTCTCTTCCTCTCCTGCTCATTCGTACAAAATGAAAGGGAAATTATTTTCGGATTCTTAAAGATAAAGCCATTACAAGAGTAAGTTCTCCAACCCTGATTCACGTTCTTATTTTTAAACAAATACTGCTCAGAGGGCATATGGTACTACATGGCTATTGCCATGTAAGATTACATAATTAAAATTCTGTTAATGATTTATCCTTTATCATTATAAATCTACCAGTAATTCATCATTATAAATTTACTTGTGATATATCATTATAAATATACCACTAATTTATCCTTAATCATTATAAATCAAACACTAAATATCATTAATCACCATAAGTCTACCACTAATTATCCTTAATCACTATGACTCTATCGGTAATTTATCCTTAATCATTATAAATCTACCCGTAATTTATCCTTAATCATTATAAATCTATCAGTAATTTTTCCATAATCATTATAAATCTACCAGTAATTTATTCTTACTCGTTGTGAATCTGACACTAATTTATCCTTAATTATTATAAATCTACCAGTAATTTAACCTTAATCATAATGAATCTACCAGTTATTTATCCTTAATCATTATAAACCTACTAGTAATTTATCCTTAATCATTATGATCTATAAGTAATTTATCCTTAATCATTGTAAATCTACTTGTAATTTATCCTTAATCATTATGAATCTACCAGTAATTTATCCTTAATCATTATAAATCTATCAGTAATTTATCCTTAATCATTTAAATCTACCTGTAATGTATCATTAATCATTATATATACATCAGTAATTTATCCTTAATTATGAATCTACCAGTAATTTTCTTTAATCACTATAAATCTATCAGTAATTTATCCTTAATCATTATAAATTTACCAGGAATTGATCCTTAATCATTATGAATCTATCAGTAATTATTCATAGCTACTATAACTATCAATAATTTATCCTTAATCATTATAAATCTATCAGTAATTTATCCTTAATCATTATGAATCTACCAATAATTTATGCTTAATCATTATAAGTCCACCTGTAATTTATCCTTAATCATTATCAATCTATTAATAATTGATCTGTTATGAAAAATGAAAGGCAGATTCATCCGATTATATTTTATTTGTTTCATTAACTGATGAAACTTGCGGAAGCTAATGCTTATGCATTTATTTATTTATTTATTTATTTTTTGTGAAAGAAAACTACTGAGGTGGCTATTTGTCTGTCCGTCCGCACCATTTCTGTCCGCCCTCAGATCTTAATAACTTCTGAGGCTAGAGGGTTGCAAATTGGTATGTTGATAATCCCCCTCCATCCATCAAACATAACAAATTGCAGCCTTCTAGTCTCAATAGTTTTTTTAAGTTAAAATTAGCCATAATCGTGAGTCTAGCAACGATGTAGGTCAGGGCCATGGTTAATGTTTCATGGGCCGCAGCTCATACAGCATTATACAGGGACCACCGGAAGATATAGATCTATTTTCGGTGGCCTTGATTATACGCCGTACAGAAAACTCGATTGCGCCAAAGACAATTTGGTGCATTTTTTAATTGTATTACTCGAATTCCTGGTACGCATCTGTTATTTGGTACCGATTCTATTGACTCTCAGCTGGAACTGGAAGACGGATCGAGATGCAAATCAAAAGACTGAATTTTTGATGAAAGTAGTAGCTATATAGATGTATAATATAATGCGTAAGAAACAAGGAACAGGGAACCAGCAAATGTACATTTTTACGTAACACTATCAAGAGTTCCTTGATGGTGTCGCCGAAACTGATTTCATTTTTTATTTTAAGAATAAAAATTTATCAAAAAGTCTTTTTAGACATTGTTAGTGGCGAGGTAAGCAATATGAATATTAAATGGGTAGCATTACTGAATGAGTTTACGTGAGGTTAGAGTAGTATGGAACGTTAATAATCTGCATTATACATACATACTATGGTACATACATATATATACATATAAATATTTATGTATATATATAATATATATATATATATATATATATATATATATATAATATATATATATATAAATAGTTGTTTTCATAATGCTAAATAATTATGTGAGATGTGTATATGTATATATATATATATATATATATATATATATATATATATATATATATATATATATATATATAGTCGTGTTCATAATTCTAATAATTATGTGAGTATAAAAATAAGTTTCGATAACTAGACATCAGTTAGCAATATTTTTTTTATTCAAACGTGCTTTCAAATGTCACATCATACACAGCATATATATATATATATATATATATATATATATTATATATATATATATATATATATATATATATATATATAGTCGTGTTCATAATTCTAAATAATTATGTGAGTATAAAAATAAGTTTCGATAACTAGACATCAGTTAGCAATATTTTTTTATTCAAACGTGCTTTCAAATGTCACATCATACACAGCTTATATATATATATATATATATATATATATATATATATATATATATATATATATATATATATATATATATATAAATGGTCAGACCTTTTCCACAGTTTATATAGCATAGTTGACGTCCTCCTTTCCAAACCAGAGAACGTCACTCAGTTTTTCAACTCCATAGAGATAGGTACTAACTTAAGCATTCTTCACTTTTTAATTTTTAAATTTTTTTAAGAATTTTATTTTAGTTCATTTTTAAATTATTATATTTAATTTGTATGTTGTTCCATTTTTATTGATATTAATACTGCGTCTTATTTAATTTGCATATTTTGTATATTTACAGCCCTGTATGAAGAGACCCAGAGTCTCGAAAATTTGGACAATAGATATATGATGCTGCGCTGGCTTTTCTCCATCCTGTTTATATATTTATATATATCATATATAATATATATATATATATATATATATATATATATATATATATATAATATATATATATATAGCTTTGAATATCCGTTTTGTTCGGAGGAGCGGAATCTTTGATATTCCGGCCTCCGATTTAAATATTGGGCTTAAGAGAGAAAGAGAAAGAGAATGCGTCGTTACAAAAAAGAAAATTGGCACCGAAAAGTACAGAGATAACCCAAAACCTGTTTACGTATATCAGTCTCACTAGACGCGGCGCGCAAGTATTGTTTCTCTTCCTCATTAAGTCGGAGCGATCAAAGGCGTCTTGGAGTCTCGGAGAACTGGAGGAGGCGAAGAAGAAGAAAAATGTCTCTCCGAAGCGATAGACAGACGATCCTCTTCTCTCCACTTCAGCCGTCGACGCGGCAGGCCTTGTCGCGAGTGCCTAGGGAGAAATAAAGGCTCGACTGTGGCGAAGTAGAAGATGATAGTGGAATGCCCAAGAGGGGAGTTCCCGTCGGAATATCAATAACCCTTTGTAGATGGAAGGAGACCCGAAAAGATGACACAGGATGCCTGAATGATGGCGGTTTCACTTAAACCTATACTTGAATTGTGCTGGCAGTTGAGGAGAAGCTTTGTTTTAAGGAAAAATGAGTCAGAGGTAGCAGATTCGTTTTTATTAAAGCCTGGGTCACACACTCGCGATTTCAGACCGCGTCTGTCGTAAAGGCTGGGTTTGGCGATCAATCTCCCGTAGTCGCGGGGCTTGGGCTCCCCCAAAAAGAAATGTCAGCTGATATCGACACCATGGCGACTTTAGCAATGAACCATTATAACAGCATTGCACAAATTGAGATGAGATTATTACGTGTTTACGGAGTCGTACGCACAAGTCGCCGATGATTTAGGCTACACCCACATTTAACGGTTTTTACTGCATGGCGAGTTCCGTGAAGGCATGACGATTTTTGACGATTTATTTGCTATTTAGTTACGAAATATTCCGACTTTCGTAACGGGATTGTACCGAGTTGTGAACATGGATGCCGCCATATATATATATATATATATATATAATATATATATATATATAGTATAGTCTAACAACTCAAATAATAGTATTTTCCATTTATCTCCCATAGATTCAGTTTTTCAGACCCCCATAAATCTTCTTCATGATCGTATCACGTCTTGGTGTGGGCTACTTGTGTGTTGCACAACTTTGCTTTAAAAAAAAAAAAAAAAAAAAAAAAAAAAACAACTGCCAGGAGTGAGGCAGATCGAGAGGACTTCAGTGACACATGAAGTCGTCTTGGTGGTTATGTAAACTCCCCCGCAGGCTTCATTCATTGGCAGGAATCAGTTGATATAATAAAACGATAAAAAATGCCTTTTCACACTTCAGAAAATCATGTTGAAAACTATATAAATTTCCTGAATAAAACTTAAAATTAAAAGAATATTCATATAAATACCAAATATGTTTTCTTTTAAGTAGTATTCATTGTCATATTTATCTATATCTGAAGTTATCAAATTATATCAAGAATACCTACTGAAAATCTTTAATGCCATATTTATTTTACTCAAAATAGAAAATACCTTTTCATTTCTTATACTCCAGAACACCCTAATAAATTGGCTTTGATTGCAAGGAACTTACTAAAGAAAATCATGTTTAAAAACTGTAAATTTTGTGAATAAAGTTAAACTTCACCTTTATCTATTTCACCGAATATAATTTCGTTTGAGTTGTATTCATTGTCATATTTAGCTATATCTGAAGTTCTCAAATTATATCAAGAATACAGGAAATCTTGAATCCAAAATATATTTTACTAAAAATTGAAAACCGAGGCTTCTGTATGTAATTAATTAACTCCTTGAACTATATTTATAGGCCGCCAACGCACTTAACACATTCTGACTCACTGCGCACGTTGTGGGTTTGTCAAGTACATGGCGTATGTTGTACTAAATGCCGTAACTCGCCATTGCTAGTTACAACTTGCGTAATCAAATGCCGTAAGTCGAGAGGCCATTACGAAATTGTTGTGTGTTGCGCCGTGACATGGCAGCTTTTGACAGTAGTCGTGGAATGTCGGCGACTATGCAAGGCAGCCTTGCAAAGTCGCAAAGTAGTCAAACCCGGGACTTGGTTACGATTTATGGCGATTTATGACGAATTGGTTGTAGTGAGTGCGTAGTAGAGTCGTAATGAGCAAAATTTCGGCCGTTACGTCTTGTGCGGTTTGAAATCGCCAATGTGTGACCCAGGCTTTGTGGAGTAAAGGTGGAAATAATAAGCTGCTCTAGTTGTTTGAAGAGAAAACTAATGAACTGGCAAAACCTTCGAGGGAGAAAGTAGTTAACTGAATGAGACCAACCATGATTGAGAGAAAAAGTAGTGACTTTGGCTAACCCACCGTGGGATGTGGGGGAATATTTAACTGATTGAGTCTAATATGATTTGATAGAGGAAATAGAATATAGATTGGATAAGATGTGAAATGAAAAGGAGAACGATTCTAAGAACAGCTTGGGTGTTGGGGAAAGTTTTAGTAAGTTTGTTAGTAGTAGTAATGTTTGACTGATCGTCGGAAATTTCGGAGATACCAAGAAATAGATGAAAGGAAGATATTTCGATGGCGAAAGCCGTTAAATTAATGCGAGAAACATGGTATGGATGAGAAAAAATTTGCTTCAAGGAATTGTGCAAATGTCTTAAAACAGCATTGTTCAAAGGCGATATAAGACACCAATTTGTAAGTCATTACTTTAGCGAGAAAGCGTTGAAGCAATAAGAAAGTATTTGAATGAAAGCAAGAACTGTATCTTGGCTAAACACAATTCCTGCGCGAACGCAATGGTCTGATTTGCAAAAATGTCATCTTTGGGGAGGAAGTAATGAAGTGATTGCGCCGCAGATCATTTGAAGAGGAAAGTTTAATAGTTAGGAACATTTTTTTATATGAGAAAGAAGTGGATTGACTTTTGGGAGAAAATCATGCGGAAAAAGTTGTGGGATTGCCGAGAAAGATTTTTGTGAGGGCAGGTTGGTTGATAAAGGGTATCTGATGTAAGTCGGTATATACTATATTCATAACATTACTTACCTTTCGTAGTTCTTCACTATACTAATAAAATGTCACAGAATAACTTGTCAATGAAATGATACGTCAATTTTTTAATAAACGTAATTTTGAATCAATGGTCATTGAGGGAACCCAGGGAGAAGAAGCATAACATACTGGAAAGAAAACAAAGTATGAGAAAGACAGTCTAGAAGGAAAATTCGACTCAAGTAAACTAATAGGTGAAATTTAGACTTTTAGATTGCCTCTAAAGCCAGTGCCATCAATGCACCTCACGTGGTTCACTGTAAGCATTACTTGGGGTTCTTTGCAGCATCCCTTCAGCCTCTAGCTGTAACCCTTTCATTCCTGTTGCTACACCTGTGTTCATGCCATCTTTCTTCCATCGCACTTTACACTCTCCTGACAATTGTTTCATAGTGCAGCTACGAGGTCTTCCTCCTGTTAGACCTTTCAAACCTTCTTTACTCTCAGTTACCCTTTCAGCGCTGAATGACCTCATAGATCCCAGCGCTTGCCCTTTGGCCTACAATTTATATTCCAATTCCTGAAGCCCTCATTCTCGCACTAGTCTCTTGGGAGAAGATATGATAACAAGAAATGTGAAACTGTCGGAGTTGTCAATGTTAAAAGTTCTACAAAAATAGACATGAGTGTATTTCCTGAAACACCATGTATGGGATGGGACATGCTGTTTGTGGTTTTCAGTTTTCACCATCAATAAATGAATTTCTACCTTCGTAGAAATATCTCTGCTCAAATCTAAGAGTCATTCGCTCCCCTTTTGACAAAAACTCGATTTTATGCTTTCATAAAGATTATTACAAAGTTTATATTTATAAAATTTTTAGCTTGAAAAGCGCTTTTATTTTTCACTTAACTTTATGATGTTCTTTCGTGACATAGGGGAGGTGATCATCACAGATATCCTTGTTAGTTTTCTGTAAAAGAAAACTATTGAGATGGGTATTTGTCTCTCCGTCCGCACTTTATCTGTCCGCCTTCAGATCTTAAAAACTACTAAGGCTAGAGGGCTGCAAATTGGCATGTTGATCATCCACTCTCCAATCCTCAAACATATCAAATTGTAGCCTCAGTAGTTTTTATTTTATTTAATGTTAAAGTTAGCCATGATCGTGGGTCTGGCACCGCTACAGGTGTCAACATCACAGGCCACCACCGGGCCGCGGCTGGGATGTTCATGAGCCGTTGCTGAGAGTTTCATACAGCATTATACGCTGTACAGAAAACTTGATTGCGCCGAGAAAACTTCTGCGCAATTTTTACTTGCTTTAGTTTAGTGTATGCTTGAAGGTAATGACTTCGCATACACATGATCAGAGACTTGGAGGAAACTCGCGATCGATAATACAAAGCAAGAGGCCGACAACTTTCTCGACTACGACGATACTTCCACGGGAGAAAGAAAAAAATGCATTTCAGGGAGAGATGAAAATTGTGTCTCGTCAGGAGGGAGGAAGGAACGAAGGAATGAAGGAGGCTGCATTCTTATCTTCTTTAGAATCGATGTTGGCAATCGTTCTCCCCATCCATGATGATGCCTTATCATCTTATCTCGTCTCTCGTCCCGCCTCTCTCTTGATAACACGAGCAGATTGTGCTCTCCTCTCCTTTTAAACACAATGGCTTTGGCTATCGTCACGCTTAAAAAAGAAGAAGAGATTTTCCGATATGGTTGGTATATGCGACTTATATTTTCTTAGCTTTTTTTATATTTTAGTGGGACTGACATCACACAGAGGGCATATTGCAGGTGTTTCCGGTGATCAGCGTCATCCCTAACTGGCATTTGCTAATACGATAATCAATTACCAGCCATTTTGTGGGTCATGTTGATTTCTTTTTTCAATTTTTCTCAGAAAATCAGAAGCACAAAGGTCAGGTTATTTGAGGAGTTTAAAAAATACCTTGTATGATTAAAACTAGTTATTGATAGGTGGACATGCTTGAAATTATATTTGAGTATTTGAACAATTGTTTTCATTTCATATAACCACCTGGAATGTTTGTTATTCATAACTACGAAAGCCTTCACGAAGATAGATCAGAACGTGAGCAGAATTTTTTTTTTTCGATATTCCTGTTCCAAGAGCATCTTTTTGTATCTCACGGACTGTAACTCAGATATGTGGTCCACTGGCGTGAGCTGAAATATCTCGGCTCAAATCTATTTTATACTTTCATAAAGATTTTAAAAAAATTGTTATTTACAGAATTTTCAGTTCGAAAAACTTTTATTTTTCAGCTAACTTTATGGTGTTCGAGGCATAGAGGAAAGACTATAGGGTTTTGTATTTTTGAAGTGGATGCATTGCAAAATTAGTGTTTTAATTCAGTCGATTCTAAAAAATCAACTGCGTAACCCACTGCATTTATCCTATCTCGTCTGCAAATTTTGTCTGACCCTTAGGTTCTGATTAAATAAAAACAACTGCTTTTCAGACTCTATCGTTTATGAAGCGTCAAAGCCTTGGTTCCAAGTCAGGGCGGTCTAAAAATCGACAGACAGCACCTATGACTTAAGTTCAATCTAGTCCTGGTAAAGTTAATATCAGAACTTGTGGCTTCAGTTCAGTTTTTTTCTAAAAATCAATTACTTGCATTTTCATCTAAATGTCAAATGCTAAGACGTATGGTTTTAATTCTGATCTAGTTCAGGTAATGTATAATTGAGCTTGTTTTGATTAATTCTTGTCTAGAAAGTTTTGTCAGAACTTTTGGGTTAAATTTACAGACATAAAGGTGCCAGCCCCTCTGATTTTAATTTTATCTTGTCAGAAATCATTTGGCAGAACCCAGGGCTTTCGTTCAATCGAGCCCAAGTAGAAGGAGTTTGACCTTTGGTTTCAATTCACTTGTGCCTTGAATTCGAGAGTCTGAACATCGCCTACATTTATGATTTCAATTCAGTTTTGTCTGAAATTGGAGTGTGAAAACTTGTGAGTTTGTCTTAACTTGTCTCCGAATCGAGTGTCAGAATTCAGGGTGTCCATTCAGTAATGGCCCAGAATTATGGATTGACAGTGTTATTTCACTTGTATACGAAAACTGAATGTCAGAATTTATGGTTTAATTTATTGGCCAATACTTGTCCTTTTGTTTATTTTCCCGTTAATTTGTATTTGGCATATGTTCATATGTGTGTGTCTTAATTTTTAATTTAATTCTTTTATTCTTAACTCATCCCCTGGTGATCTTGTGACCAATGTTTAGTTTTTTTTTTATCTGTTTACGCTCTTTCTCTTGGCCGTCCTCTTTGTGTATATTTCTTGTTTTCTGTCACATTTTCTCTTTCATTCTGTTTCTCTTCACTTACCTCATAATTTCCTCCGTCGGTTGGCGTTCCTGACACAACGCCTCAGTCAGTTCGTCGTTCTCCTCCTCCTACTCCTCCTCCTTAGTGTTGCATTTCGCCTCACACCTTTTCATCCCCCGTTATTCTCTCCCCTTCCATCCTCCTTGCGTGATACCTCATCCACCTGAGTGCGTCGGGTGGCAAAGTGTATCCGCCACAATTGTTTCAGGGCTGAGACCAGTCAAGACGATTAGATTATGAGTGTTACGTCGTAGACCTCCCTGGTCGGCTGTCACTGGTCGCGGATCTCTCTCTCTCTCCTCTCTCTCTCTCTCTCTCTCTCTCTCTCTCTCTCCGTGTGGTTTCCCTTAAAGTGGCAAGGAGCCCAACTATATTTTTCTTTCTTTTGGTAGAATTCCCTTTGAATAATAATCCTTTGGTCACAAGGTAGGTCCGTGCGTCAAGTATTGTCTCCTTCCGATCGTAGAAAAGGTCTTTTAATAAACTATTTCCCTTTTGAATGGTCGTCTTTCTCTTTCTTCATAATTTACTTACGGGCAGCGTGAATATTATCAACCCGGTATACGCATATTCCACTGTGCGTTTTCAATATCACCAAAGCGGTAATTATCATCCGCTCTTATAGGCTGTCCCAGGAGTGGTTAAGGATAAAGGTCCTTTCGGATAGGTGTATAGAAAGTCGTTTTTCTCTTGACATCACTAATGTAGGTAACACCTTCAGCGATGCGTCGCGATGTCAGTATCCATATTTTATGAGTGTGTGACATCTCATTGAGATGGAATTATTTCTCGGTGGACTGACGTGTAATTTGAAGTTATCCCGTTCACGGAGTGTATAACTCTAATGGCAATAAGCGGAAAAAAGGACGACAACAATTTCCTCTGGATTTTTGTGTATAAAGTATATATGCTCGGATCATATGACTGCGTACCACGAAAGGAGAATCAACCAAAGCATTTGATTTAAAAAATCGAAAAATGATGAAGCACAGTTACTGACGGTAACAAACATATGGAAACAAGTTGCAAGGTCTTTTTGTTGTTGGTACTGAAAGGTGATACCAAAAGAAGAGCCAAACAATCTCTCAATCAATGATCCTCAAATTAGACTTCTTGTGTTCACATTTTTTTTTTATCAAATGTTGTATTAGATCAATCAACAATACATCTATTACTCAGATTCCCTATCTTCAAATTGTTAATGCTATAGGTCTCAGCGTGATGTTGATTTTATGCCATGAATGATCACGAACTGCGGCAAAAAAGAAGAAGAAATAAACTGCATACATAAAAAATGAAACAATAGCCATCCACAGAGTCAGCGAGCTTGATGCATTGTAATATTGACCAAATATAAATTTTCCCAGAGTAAAGGTTCTCATCCATTGGCGGAGACCTTCTTGTTGACAGCCCTGTCAGACGTCTTTCATAATTAGGGTTCGTCAGTTTTGCCCAGTTGCAATTAGGACGGGATGTCAATTAAATGTTTTCCAGAATTAGCGGCTTTTTCGATCATCTGTAGCTAGAGGGTGACTCTAACAAAGCTTCTCTGACTCCTTTTGATGAATTTGTAGGAGAATAATAGTTTGTATTGTTGATTTCCCTCCATTTGTTCGTTATTTTCTTCAAGTTTATTTATGGTTATTCTGTACTGGGAAAGCTTGTTCTGAGTAATATTAAGACTAATAATAGTAATAATACCATGAAGCATTGCCTGCCTCTCTCCTTCAGTTGCCAGTTGCCTTTTGCAGGTACAAGACTTTGGGAGGTCACCTCCTTTCAAATAGACAATTCGGTTGCAGTTTTCTTTACATTTTTCACCAATGACCACGTCTTTTTATATCACCATTTAATATTTTAAGTTACCTTGTGTAATAATCGAATTTTCTAAGTTTTCATAAACTATTAGCAAAATTTTGTTGAATAGATTTTTTTTATATTATTATACAAGAAAAGTATCGTTAAGGGACTTCTCCCGACTATCACCGTACGCCCACCCATCCACACACACACACACATGCACACACGCACGCACATGTATACTGTGAATTGAGACATACAGATAGAGGGACAGACATTTGTAAATAGATGGATAAATATTTCAAATATTCAAATGTATTGTTATGAACAATAGGATACCGAGTTCATCTGACAAAATCACTTTTAAACCAGATGAATAATATTATTTATTCTCTCTCTCTCTCTCTCTCTCGTTTCTCATTCTTCTCTCTCTCTCCTCTCTCTCTCTCTCAAAGTTGCATGTTTCTGTGGCCCTTTGAAAAAGTTTCCCATATTTGTGCACTTTAAATACCCGCTTTTTCATAATATTTACACTGGAGCAATGTATGTCACCAACACTTCTCGGTCTTTCCAAGAACCCATGTTTCAACAGCAGTGTTAAGCGATGGATCAGAATCGCACTCGCTCCTGTTTATACGGATTATCTTCCTCTGCTCATGAAAACACGTGTATTTGAACACGTGATTAGCAAGCTTTTAGCAACGTTAGGTGCAAATTCTCTCCGCGTTGTTTTCCTTTCTATCGGGAACGTCATCTACACGCCCCAGTTCAACAACTGTCAGACTGAAGAAGAAGAAGAAGAAGAAGCAGTAGTCCAATTTGAGCCTCGCTGTTTGCCGTGCCATCGGCGAGGTGGCGTTCTTCAGTCGAGTTTGTTTGCAAATGCTACGCACGGGGCTAAGCCAAATTATCTAGCTGGAATAGGCGGTTTATCCGTAACAAAAGGGTTTCAGACTTCCATATTTTGGCAATATTTTTTATACGTGTCTACGGACATGCGTTGATGTATAGTTGTGAAACATGGCCCATGAAAAAGGCCCAAGAGAGAAGGTTGGAAGTGGCAGAAATGAGAATGTTATGTTGGATGTGCGGAGTGACAAGCAGAGACAGGTACGGAATGACTTCACAAGAGGGACGACGAAAGTTACAGAAGTATCAAAGAAGCTGCAACGGAGACGATTGCAATGGTTAGGGCGTGTTATGAGAGGAGAAGAGGATTCTGTATGTAAAAGAACCATGAACATGGAAGTACACGGAACACGGAGAGATAGACCAGGGATGAGATGGAGAGACAGTGAACAGAGACATGCGGGAGAGGAACGCGAGTGAGGTAATGGTGCATAATCGCAGAAGATGGAGCAGACGAATAACAGAGTCCCCATATAAAGATGGGAAAAGCTGAAGATAGAGAAGTCTACTGACATGGTTATATAATGTTATGCAGAATGTAAGCTTTTTCACCTAGCTAGAGGGAGAGGGTCTCTTGCAATCAATGGATTTGTTTTACTCCCAGAGGGTTATACTTATTTTCCAATACTCGTGAAATCTACATGAATTAATCTCCCTTGAACAACAAGGCAACGTTACCTTGAACTGTCGAGTATAATTTATATTCACATAACACCAACATAGATAAGTCAGTCCTAAACCACAAGACACCTAATTAAAAAAAAAATGGACTTTATTTGCAATAACTTAAAGGGTTTCGCTCAAAATAACTTGTATATTCATGCAACGCATCTAATCAGTTACACCATCACATTTAAAAAAAACAATTTTCTTTTTCTCAGAAGCTACACTGAATCACTTAAAATGTTTTGGGATAAGTTTGGATTATAAAATTATTTTGAAATGTTTTTTATGCAAGGGTTTTCCAAATACTTGTCCTGAGGGTAAGGATAATCTAAAACTGCATTCTAAAGAATATCTCTTCACGAAATTTAGGATGTCAACAGTATCTTAAAACTTTATTGAAAGATTGTAAGTTTCGATAAATTTCAGGAAAGCTTATTTCAGAATCGAAATCCTCTCTTGAACTTGTATATAACAATTAGAGTGAGGATATAGATTCATGTTGAGCACCTGTTTACAATTCGTACTTCCAAGAAAACTCGAAATTCATATTACACATTAAGATCTACAGCTGCTGCTCCCTCGTAGAGGGTTAGTGCCGTCAGTGCACCTCATACGGCGTACAGCATTACTTGAGGTTCTTTGCAGCGTCCCTTCGCCTCAGCTGCAACACTGCAAGGTTTCCCTCCTGTTACACCTTTCAGACCTTTTTACTGTCAAATCCCGGTTCAGCGCTGAATGACTTATGAGGCCATTCATATGGAAAAAAAGAGAATATGAACGGAGGTACAGTGAAAGGAATGAAAGGTGTTGCAACTGGGGAGAAAAAAGGACGGTCACGTTGCAAAGAACTTTACTTAATGCCTGCAGTGCGTCTTTGGCCATTATTCTATATTCTATTCTATTCTGCAGCTGCTGCAACGATAACTAAATGGGATCCAATTTAGGAGATTAAGCCTTTGGCTCAAATGGCAGTTGCAGCGCGTAGACTGATAAGCACATGTAAAGGTAAGAGAAAATTGAGGAGGTTATGCTGCTAAGTATTGTTGAACAGTCAAGGAGGTTGATCTGATGTAAGTTTAGGTTGGTGACTCTCTCTCTCTCTCTCTGCACTAAATATACATTGATGTTTAAGCAAATTTATCACAGGGAAAATGAAACACTGGTATAAAACTCGATCGGTTTCGTTTTCATAACTAAGCATCTTTTTCCTTGTGGTACGTCCGCATACATATGTAGGTCAGACGTGTCACTGTGATTTTATAAGCGCGTCGATATATAAAGAACCAATTTCCCTACAACCTTTCATAACAACGCAAATTGATTACGAACAGGACGTGAAATAAAGCTGCATTTAGCTATTACTTCATCTCCTCCCTAAACCAAAGAATTATTTCCGTTTGGAATTAGTCACTCCCACGGATTTTGAAATGACGATATTGACATTTAGTTCCGTATTTTTTTCTTTTAATCGATCGCATCAATCCTGTTCGAACCGCAATTTCCGTAAGCAGACGCGGAGCTGTTTGATTAAATTTGCACCAAATGTGATCCGTAGCACGTGTGTTCTCATTTCATGTTTTCACACAGCCGACATACACAAACGCAACACGTGTGTGTGTGAGTATATATATGTGTATTTATACACACACACACACACACACACACACATATATATATATATATGTGTATATATATATACACACATATATAATATTAATATAACAATACAAGGATATAATTAGACTAGTACTTTTAACTGTTCAGATAAAAAAGCACAACTGTTCAGATAAAAAAGCACATTGTCATGATTATATCAAAGAGAAAAGGCAGACAGCATAAGTAAGTTATGCGTTCGTAACTAACAAAAATGAATAAGCCATTCACGTCGATATATACTATATGCAAAGTTACAATATAATACAATTTGCTTGCAAAACAGCACTGGTTGCATATTTAACTATCTGCATGCTTATCGATTTGGTCTGGGTTTTATGAAGCTATTTGACATCCCTTAAACACCGTTTCGGTCCTTCGACATGAATGGTTATTCATTTTTGTTAGTTGAGTACGCATAACTTACATATATATGCTGCCTACCTTTCCTCTTATAATCATGACAATGTGTTTTTTTTTATCTGAACAGCTAAAAATACTAGTCTAAATATTTTTTTGTAATGTTATGTTAATTTTTTTTTTATCGGATCAGTTAAAGAGATTGTTTGTCTTAGCATTTTCTTGTAATGTTCTGTTCATATTAGCATTTAAATTCGTACTCAGTGTGTTGCTGCCATCTAGCTGTCGCGCGACCAATGACTTGAAGATCCTAAGAGTACTGCCGCTTGCCTGGCCGTCGTTCTCGGTATGGCGGTTTTCCTTAGCGAGTCACTTCTAGTTATACGTTTGCTGGGTGTTATTTAATGTTCGTCAACGGGGGTTTGATATTTCTCTGTGGACGATGTCGACGACGAGGGTTGAAGACTGTTTGTGGACAGTGCCGACGAGGTTTGAGGAGACTGCGTTGCATACGTTGTCGACGATGGTTTTAGACTGCTTTGTATGATTTGTCGACGAGGTTTGAGGAGACTGCTTTGTATGCATTGTCGACGAGTGTTTGAGAAACCACTATATGGACAACTCCCGATTCTACATAGTCCACAAATCGTCGGTCCATGTAAGTAGGTTTCTTGGATTTGTGGTGTCTATTGTTGGCTACCGGTTACGTCCGTCGTCGTTCGATTTGGTTTCTACGTAGTTTTTTATATGGTTCGGATTTGGTTTCTTCATTTTTGCGTTGGGTATTTTCACGGAGGAGCTCCGCATGTAGGTAATTTTTTTTTTTTATTATTTTAACCGTAGAGTAGAATTTGTTAGTGTAAACTTAAATTTAAATAAAATTTACAGAACTTCAGGAATTTAGTTTATTCCTTAAGAACTGGTACTAGACAGAATCCCACAGTTTCTTTTATTTAAAATATTTTCTCTATTTTCCGTAATGGCTTAGTTACTGGCAGTCATAGCATCAAATTAGAATAGGTTAATTAGCTTCCGTACTACTTGTCACATTGCTGGACTCCTGTTTCCTTAATTATTTAGGCCATATTCAAAACATGCAGACTAGGCTACCGGGGTTCTGTCGATGGCTGTGAATTCTAATTTTGGTAGTTACTCTTCAACTTTTCAAATAAGATTTTCAGAGGGAGACTTTGCATAACATAAACTATCAATATTGTGGCTATAGTTGTGGTTTTTAACTTGGATACTTAAGATTGGATACTTAAGATTGGATATCTGACTTTAAAGTTTTGATACTTTTAAAAGTTTTAATAAACTTGTAAATTTAGTATAAGCTTAAATTTGCTGTAAATGTAGAAGTATAAATTTGCATAAATTTACTGTAAATTTAGTATATTAGTGTTTAGTAGACTGAGACTTTGGAGCACAGCATAGAATTCAGTGTAGTGGCGCAATTGTAAAATTTTACATAAAGCTAAGTTAGCTAGCATTATTTTAGTTTTAATAATTTCAATATACATAAACCAAACATTGAGCAAGCAAATCCTCCCCCTTTCAGGGGTGGAGCCCCTGAACCGGGGAGGATCTCCTTTTGGCATACGGCTCTGTCAGCCGCATGCCAAAAGGGCTTGTTCAATCTCGCTACATAAGTGGCCTTTAAATAATTTAACTACCCATTACGCTCTCTTTACGCATCTTCGAAAAACTTACAATTGCAGGATAGCTTTGGCAGAAGGGAGGCAGGTTAACCATTGTGGTTATATTCTTGGTAGGAAACGACTATTGAAGTTATAGGTATCTTGTTACAATGCTGTTTAATTTGTATAAGTTATGTACAGTATATTATGTGTAGTGTGGATATTGATATTCATAGTGTGGATATTGAGTGAGCGTACTTTGATGATTTATGTAAATTGTGTGAATGTACTTGGATTATGTATGCCGATGCATTTTACCAGTGCATGCAGAAGCATTTATACCAGTGGAGGTTAAACATCTGCATTCTGCATATCAAAAGGGGGGAAAAGCAAGATTATTTTATCCATGTCTAGAAACTTGACAACCTGTATTTTTCTTTCAGTGCGGTGTCTGAACATCGATAGCAACCGTTGGTAAAGTCCGGAGTAACTGTTACTGTAGGACCATAACCAAACGTTCCGTATGGGTGGGGGGATGGGTTAGGGCTTTGTGCACGTGTTCCCTTTGGCCCCTAGCTGCAACCCCCTACATTAATTTTGCTGCACCCTACCCGGTAGATTTAAGCCCTTATAACGCGGCGAACTAGACTGTGTCCGTTTACTTTTTTCTATAGAATTTTATCTCCTGAACAAGTACTTAAAAGTATTTTTTCAGCCGTTAACTTGTAATTTACCTTAGAACTCTCTCCTACGGTAAGGGGGACAGATAGGAAAGCAGGGTTATGGGTGGGGTAAAACACTTTGGGGAAGGTTTTGCAGTGTTATTGTGTTATTTCCTCTAATGACATTTGAAACACTAAATAAAAACCGAAATAAAGCAATAAACCGATAATGGAGAAGTTACATAGCCAAAATCGCATGCGCCATGTTATAGGAGACCAAGAAGAGCTATTGTTTCGGTCACACTCACCAGACACTCCCCTTAACTATGTTACACTTTTAAGCTTGCCTTCCTTTAAGGGGTCCACACCCCAGTCAGGTAACACGTCCTTTTAGGTTAGGTTAGTATCATAACCTATGTTTTACACTCCCTGCTGGTTACGTATCTCGCTAAGGTCTACCAGAATTCAAATATGGCAATTTAAGTTTATTGGCCTCTAACCAAAACTTCGAAGATTTTTAAGTCGAAGCAGACTGCGGCAGTTGACGTTTTCCTATGTTATTTTACTTTACAAGAGTTTAAGATAATATTTTGCCAGTCGCCTGTAACTGATCTGTCATTTGCCTTTGAACTCTGTACGTCGGTACATTGAACCCCTTGTACAGTCTTGTAGTCTTCAAAGGTAAATTACGGTTTAATTAGTCTCCGAATAAATTTACTTTAAATTCTTGTTCAGTAAGTAAAATAACATAGGAAAACTTCAACTGCCATAGTCTACTTTACCACGGAATGACTGCTCAGAATTACCCAGCATTTGATTCTTATTCTTTTCCCCAAGCAGAGGTGGGACAGTAAGTGGAAGGCATGACCCACTGCTGGAAGTCGTCAGTAGTCAGGCAGCAGTCAACTTCACATTATCCCTGTACAGTCCATGGCTGCTACTGACTACTACGTTTGTGGAGTTGGCCCTTCAGTAACTGATTTTCTCTGGAAGCCTGGCCCCATTCCAGTGTCATTCGAAGAACTTAGTTTCTCCTGCCCAGCGAGATGGTGCACAACCACTTTCTCCTGCCCAGTGAGATGATGCACCCAGCAATATGATGCACCACCACCTTCTCCTGCCCAGCGAGATGGTGCACCACCACTTCTCCTTCCCAGCGAGTTGGTGCACCATCACATGTGGAATGCAAGTTCGTGGGTTCCCAACAGGTGGATTGGAAGGTATAAAATTCGGTAGAGATGGTGCACCACCACATTGGGGAATTCAAGTTCGTTTGTTCCTAACGAGTGGATTGGAAGGGATGACAGAATTCCCTGGCCACCTCGTTCACCAGATATCACTCCCCTTGGGTTGTGGAGTTACGTTAAAGACCTCATTAAAGACTTCTTGTATCGAACAAAGATATGGAACAAGACTGATCTCGAGCATCGATGAGGCTATGCTACAGCAAACATTGCAAGAAATGGCCTATTGTCTTGATGGGCTTCACAAGTAATTGGGCGCATATAGATTTATTAAATGAGGCTGAAAATACATGTAATAATTTTATAATAGCTTGTTCATATTATTTCATCTAATAAAGTTCATATTACCCTTTGACTTTTCACGTAGAGGTTTACCTCTAGATACTGTCCAGTACCAATAGCTGTTGATGTCTATAGTAAATTATCACTTGAAACTTAATTTTTTATCCTCGGTTTGCTAAATGTCCCAAATGTTTCTTATCTGGCGTATGTTGCCTACTCTGCATATAATAAACAACCAAAAGTCAGATAGCTAGCCTTGGGAATAGAAGAACAGTTAAGAACCTGGGTAACATTCTGGTCCTGGTGGTCTGTATATATGTAAAACTCATCATGAATGCTGTTTTCCAAGGGCACAAGTCGTGCTATGGCTGGCAGGCTATGGCTCATATGTACTAGTTTTTTTAGTCTGCAAACTTACGTTTATTAAAGCTGAAGTTGATCAATTAGCTGTTGAAATATATTAAAGCTTTAGTTTATCAGTTAGTTGTTGGAATGGTTTACACTACTTTTAAAAGGAGGGATCCTAGTCGGCAGTGTGGTAAAGTCAAAACGTATTGTACGTTGCCGTAGCAAGACTCCAGGTATTATAAAGGTAAAGTTTCAACTGCTTGCTTGACCCAGAAGCTTAATAAAAAAACATGACTAGTGCTAGTATATGAAAAGATAATGTAGGCGCTTTGCTCTAAAGAATATTTTTAGCATGGTTACATGCTAAGTTACCTTTAATATATGCTTTAAACTAATTAAATGGAAAGATTTAAAAAATTCATCCATCTACAGGGGTAGACATTAATATGTATGAAGCCGTAAAAGCATTTTGACAAGCACTTCCCTGTCAAGAGTTGATAAAGGTAAGAAATGAAGTAGAACAAATTCACTGGATTTTATTTAGGAAGGCAGTTCTTGGGGCAGTATGAAAGACACTGAGCATTCTTTCTAGTTAAAGAAGCTGTAAAAGCCAATGAAAGTTATTTCTTACCAGTAAGTGAAGACACACGAAGGCTGTGTATAGATAATCTGGTATCCACGAAGGTTAGAAACTGCAACTAGCAAGGCTAAGGCCATGTGAGGTTCTGGACAGTTTCTGCTGAAGTTTTGAAGATTCTTTGCAGCAAGAGAACTCTGAAATATCTGGTGGTGCTACGCTGATTGTTCTTGAATGACATACTGGGCGGTCCAGTCTTTTATTTTCAAATGTTTGTTACCACTTTCTCTTGCGCCTTTGGAAGAACTTAATTGAATATGCCCAATTTTAAGTGTTACCTATAGTAGGTGCATTGCCCATTGGTGGGGTTGATTGCACAGCATAGATAATTTGACCAGACTAGTACAACTTCAGGCACTTATAATCTAAATACAAAGTAGCAAGCCTTTGATTGCAATCTTACTGTTGTCAAAACGACTAACATTGTCCTTTAAGTAGACTAGTTCATTTCCATGAGAATTAAGAACAGACTCGCCAAACATTTTATTGGTGTTTCACTTTTATTGCCCACTTGATGCAAGTTGAAGCTAGTATTAGGAAGTTAATATTGGTACCGTAACCATATTGGGTTGATAGTACCACAACCATAAGTAATGATCATGAAGCATCATTATGAAAATGAGTGGGGAGGTAAACTGGGTGTCAGTAAGACAGTTTGTAGCGTAGAGATTTCTTGAGGCATACACTACATGGAGGGCTTCAATTCTGCAGAACTTGCAGGGGGTGCTTAAATTCTGCTGAACTTTATATCTCTTAAAGTTATTCCTGAAGCCCCGTTGTATCCTCCTCCTGCTGCTGAAAAGCCATTTTATGTAAAGGCCCGTCCACACGGTCAAGCTTTGCTCGACGAACGTTGTTCGATGTGACTTTAGAAGCGGAGAAAATGCGGCAAAGTTCTGATTTTTCCATCTGTTTCTCTGCTTCTGACGTCACATCGAACAAAGTTCGTCGACCAAAGCTCGACCGTGTGGATGGGGCCTAATAGTTACAGCAGCCCCATACTTTAGCACAACATTTAAGCCTTTGACTGATGGTTGTGACATGATTTCCCGAAGCATTTCAAATGTGGAATTTAAGCTGTGAATTTATGAAACCCCTAAGGTTCTTTGCCCAGTCTTCAGAAGGTTTGACTATCTGAATCTGGCAGTTTTCATCAGTAAGCAATTGGAACGAACAATAGATGAGATGGTGTATTAATCATGTCTTGACCTGATCACCCTGCAAGTCTTTCTAGCTGGAAGGATGCTTGTTTACTAAAAAGAATACTGTGGAAAAGTAAATATTCCTGAGAAGCGAAGTAGCTTTGATGTTAAATTTGTTGCAATTAAATCATCCTTTAGTGAGACACTAAAAAAAAAATATTACTCCAGTCTCTCCCAGATAAACGTACCTAGTTTACATCATTCACTTGAGCAACAATCTCTCTTAGAGACTGGGTAAAGCACAATTTGGGAGCACAGAGATAATTTAAAGCTAGGAAGTTTTGGGAATTTGAGGTTAAAGTTTGCGCAATTTGTTCCAATTTTATTTAAAGCTGAAGTGCTAGACATGGAGAGGTTGTTGCTCAAGTGAATAATGTAAGTAGGTACGTTTATCCGGGAGAGACTGGAGCAATACTTATTTATTCATTTTTAATCCTCTAAAAGACCTTGTTGAAGCAAGTAATTTTTGCTTGGATTTACTGTTCCCTATAGTGTTTGTCACCATTGATGCAGCAAGTGGAAGAAGCTGAACCTTTAGATTCTTGGAGAGTTACCCAATGTACAAAGTCAGTTGAACAATGATAGTCGCCCGTGAATTAATTTATTAGGATGTTAGTAGATTTCTTAGGAACGATACTTCAGGATGAAACATTCTACCTGTTTAAGGATAAGATATGATTGCTGACACAATATCTTATAGTTGATAATCCCAGCCATAACTGAACATAGCGCCTCAGTGGCATAGTCGGTTTGGTCTTGGTCTGCCAACTCGGTGGCCACGAGTTCGATTCTCGGGCTTTCCACTAATGTGATAGAGATACGTGTTTCTGGTGATAGAAGTTCACTCTCGAAGTGGTTCGGAAGTCAAGTAAAGCCGTTGGTCCCGTTGCTGAATAACCACTGGTTTCATGCAACTTAAAAACACCATACAAACAAACCTGCCTGAACATGCGTACTGAACATCAGCTGGTTCGGTTCGTCCGAAGGACTGTTAGTGAATATTTTTAAGTTTTCATTTCTTTGTATTTTCAACATAGACATATTCTATCGAATTGCTTATCTAAAAAATACAAAACTAATGACATTTCATGACTTATATCCGGACACTCGCCTGAGTCGGAGTCGCCCCCATCCAAGACGCATCCGATATAATTTTGGCCGTCGCCCAGATCCATAAATACATTAATTAATTTTCATATGAAATAGTGGCTGAGTTTGTAAATTGTACGTATCTATTTCAAGTTCTGGTTTCATTACTGGGTAATCTCAGGTGGTTCTCATGATTAAGTTGTAGTATTGTAGGTTTTTATTAAACGGATATTTTTGTGTTGTGTATATCGAGTTAAATCACGTTCTAGGGAATGAATTTGTAAGAATGTAATTTGCTGAACATGGGGACGATGATCGTTAAAGATCTGTATGCGACACTTAACACCCGCACTCTTTCTTTCCTGCGCTGAGGTGGACTGGAGGTGGGGGATTACGAGGGACGGTCAATGTAGTGACTATATCCTTTTCCAGTCTGTTGTTGTTACCGAAGCTTTATGCCTTTCTGCAGTCCATTGTTGTTACTGAATCTCTATGCTTTTCTGCCTTCATGAGAAGAATAGATACCAATAATACCTTCGTGTTTTGACGAAAACAACAGTATTCTAGTCCTGTTGCCGCAATGTGTAATTATTGTACGCCTCTTAACGATACTCCGTGTTGAATGCTTTCAGCGCTTCATACCCGTTCGACGATTAATCCTGGGAGGATTATTACAAGTGCTAGGCTCTCCTACTTGGTGTTAAAGCTGCCTAATCGTACTCTAAACTTTCTAAAAGATCTCATTTATATTTCAGGCTTCATATTAATCTTATCGATCTTAAGGGTTCACCCTCTAGATCAGAGGTGGCCAAACAGTCGATCGCTGCCACTAGTTTGGTCGATCGTCGGTTCCCCACAATCCTATGTAAACAAAAAAGAAGTGTGTGTGTGTATATATATATATATAACTATATATATATATCATAATATATATTATATATATATATATATCTATTATATATATATATATATATATATATATATATATATATATATGTAAAGTGAGGCAACTGTACCTATGTTTTATCGTACTATGGCGCTATTTGAGATTTCTTTCCCAAGTAATAATGTGATTATGTAGCATGGTAGATCTTAAGAGTTTTGGTCTTTAAAGGAGATCTCAGAATCCTAAAGTTTGGCCACCCCTGTTCTAGATGTTCAACAGTCCGGCGTGGCTATAGGTCTTGATTAAATGATCATTTATAAAGTTTGTTCTCTCTCTTCAATTTGCTAAAGGACTTGTTGTATCTGGCGCATTGATCATACTTCGTGATAAAGGACCAAACGAGATCTCCCTGAAGGGTAGCCTAGGTATATATCTGCACAGGTGTTATGAATTTGGAAAATTTTTGGGGTTCCTGGTACATCCTCTCAAATTTCTGTAAAAGTGGAACTGCTAGGCAATCGAAAAACAAGAGGCAAGTGACAAAGGAAGGGGTCATTGTGGGTAGACAAGATGTTTCTTAAGTAAATGAGAATTCAATCTGGTGGAAATGATTGAGATAGATAGGTACCAAAGAAAACCACAGAAAAACAATTGGGGAGAAAATGGCAAGGAAAAGCTTGTTAGAATATGTCAGTGTAGAATGCACAATATAAGCAAGCCTTTGGATGTAACTGAGAAAAGAAACGGGCAAAGCTGTATCTGAAGGTGATTTGATAGAGGCGACATCAGAAATAAAAGTCAGTTGAAAAGAGGTGAAAATGTTAGCTGTGAGGATAATAGAGAAATGATTAGGATCAGGTTGAAGTAAAGAGCACAGGAGAAGTTCCTTTGAATATAAGAAAAAGGAATGCAGACAGTGTTGTTTATGAAATCAGTTGTGAGAGTTTATCGCAAGCAAGCCAAAACACGATGCGTAACATACTGGGATTAAGAAAGCTTGTGACAGAACTGAACGAAGTATTATTGAGGGTGCGGTAGGCACAGCATAGGGGGTCAGTTACGGAGGAAGAGAGAGAGAGAAAAAAAATTACGATGGGATTTGAGCATGTTAGATTTTATAAGTAGAGGAGAAGTTAGTTTGGGGTGAAAAAGTATACAAGAGTTTGTTATATCGCCATAACTGTTATAATAACGGATGGAGGCCAAGAAAACTCGCACACACGAATCAATAAAATGTTAAAGTAAATCCACAGGAGTATGTCTTGATTCTGTTATTTAAGATATATAAAGTATAAAGCTTTCGATGACTTGCACGGTCCTCCTTGTCAATCTGACCATAATTACAAAAAGTGACTACACAAAAACTTTGTTTTTGGCTTGTTTACAAATAGGTTGTTTGAAGATTGGTAGTTGGGTCTTCATGTTATCCCCTCATTCTCTAACGGCAAACCAGCTTATAGCCTAGATCTTCGAAGTGGCGGTTCGGCTCTTGAATCACTTGGTCGCTTGTCCATTGCAGCTTGGGCGTCTGCAACAAGTGGCACTGGGTGTGTCCCCGTTACCTGAACGAAAGAAGATGAGGCAGCGGCAGTATCAGAGGTGGCTAGATTAATTATTGGTGTTATTATTATGCAAGCTTTCCTTATTAAAATCTCTTATAAAATGACACCAAATGATTTCCTTTTAAATAAAATCTTCCTGCGTAAAGGCTCATTGCTTTCCATAGAGAGACCTCTGTTATTAATTGCTCCTTCAACCAATCTTCTATCTATTACCTGTATCTTTACTATTGAAAAAGACTTTTGACTGCTTCCAATTTATGTGGTGATCGTCATTTTAACTATGTGAGACTATTATTCTCAGCATGCAAATTATAGGCTCTATTGCGTTCATTGATTGTGATTGGTAGTCCCCTCCCACTTACTCCGTAATATTTCTTATTGCAATCCAGACAAGTTATTTCATTAACACCAATTTCTTTATGTTTTGGTTGAAGTTATTATCGTATACGAGACAGCTTTTTCTAATATTTCGTAAGTTAGGATTAAATGGTAAGTGAGATACTTTTTTTTTTTATTCTTTTTTGTATTCATAATGACTTTTGATGTAAAAAATCCTTTTGGCTTTAATGAAAGCATTATTTATGAAATATTCTGGATGGCATAAATTTCCAACAACTTCTTTTATACGCTCAAATTCACTGTCGATATATTCAGGATCACATATTTTAAAGGCTCTTAATATGAAATTTACTCTTATATTTTGCTTTACTTCATTTTTATGAAAAGAATTAAAGTGGAGATAAGCTTCGGCATTAGTCACTTTTCTGTAAACATAAAATCTAAAACTAAATGTAATAGGGTCATGGTATACGAAAGCAGCTTATTTTCCACTTCCCATTCCACTGTAAATTGAATGGAAGGTAATAATGTTATTGACATATCTGAAGAACTTTCCGAAGTCCATTTGATTACCTTGGAAAATTACGAAGACATCGTCGACGTAACTTACGCAAATAAGTGGTTTTAGATTTGGATCACATTTGGAGAGGATTTCAATTTCCACAAATTCCATGCACAAATTTGCAAGCATGGGGGCGTAAGGGTGAACCCTTAGCTACGCCAAACTTTTGTTTATAGCCTTCATTGTTGAATGAAAATAGTGTGGATGAGACACATAGACGAATTTAGTCAAGAAACTGTTCTGTAGGAACAGGGAAGTTAACATTTCCAATTTCTGACTGCTCTTTTAATTTTGAGAGGACAAACTCAAGAGGCACAAAACTTTTGTGTTGTCATTTTTGTAATTATAGCCAGATTGACAAGGACGACCGAGCAGGTCATCGAAAGCTTTATGCTTTTTATAAATTTTAAATAACAAAATCAAGACATACTACTGTGGATTTACTTTTCCGATGGATGGAGTAATATAAAAGTAGATTAAGGTGCTCAGATGTGAGATAAGATGTGTCTTATTCAGGGTACCAAAAATGTAAAAACCCTCGGTTAAATGTTTATCATTGTATTAGATGGCCTTTTTCAGTCTCAAAATAAGTCTTACATGTTTACAAACCTAAAAAAATGCATATGATATACAGGAGCAGCGACCAAATAAAATAAGAAAAAATCATGCAAAAAAAGTTAAATCTGGAATCTATAGACACCTTAAATGAAAGCGAGGAGATCAACTTTATTGTTGCGTATAAATGGTTTTCGATCGTGGATTCAATTAATATAGATTTTTCAGCCAGTGACACTAGTACCTTAGCACAGCCAGATTAAACATCTCTGGTACGACTATAAATTGAGTATTCAGGCACTGAATGGAAAATAGAAATAAAAAAAGAATATCTGAATAAATGTATAAGTGATTCCCTATATTTAAGAAACTGTTGAAAACGCGCAGTGAAAAATCAGATTAATATCACTTACTTTACGAAAGCCTAGAGGGACTTAAAATTCGGCAACTACGAAAGTCTAAAGAGACGTGAAATTCAGCAATTACAAAAGCTTAAAGTGACGAAAATTTCAGCAACCACGAAAGCCAGGAATGACTTTAAATTCAGCAAATACAAAAGCCTAAAGTGACGCAAAACTCAGCAACCACGAAAGCCAGGAAGGACTTTAAATAAAGCAATTACAAAAGCCTAAAGTGACGTCAAATTCAGCAGTTACGAAAGCTTGAAATGTCTTTAAATTCAGCAATTGCAAAAGCCTAAAGTGGCGTCAAATTCATCAATTAAGAAAGCCTAAAAGGACATAATTCAGTTGTGCTCCTCACCTGCATCAAGAAAAAGCAATTTTCCACAAATATTTGGCCGGCGGTAGTTATTTTGTTTCTTTGCAGTGTAAGGAGGGAAGACGAGATGGCTGGTTATATAGGGAGGGATGAAAAACGGGAGGGTGGGGCGGGGTTAAGAGTCAAGAGGGGCAGGGGTTTTCGATCGTTGTGCTAAATGATTCGGTTCGCGGAGCTGCCGTCAAAAATCGTGGAAGCTCGAGTTTTCACTCTGTCAATACTTTCAGAAGAATCCTCATATAATCCAGTTATATAAATATATATATATATATATATATAGTATATATATATATTATATATATATATATATATATATATGTATATAGATATATATATATATATATATATATATATATATATAATATATACTATATATATATATAGATATATATATATATATATATATATATATATATATATATATATATGGTATATATATATATATCTATATATAATATATATATATATATATATATCTACTATATATATATATATATATTCATATATATATATAATTAACCACCTCTTGTAATACGAATGGCACCTCGATGTTAGAAACAACAGTTCGTAAGATTTTGGAACCAGTTGCTGCTGCTTTGGATCGATTCCCCACAGCCGCCGGCCCCCCCCCCCCCAAAAAAAAAAAAAAAAAAACCCAAAAAAAAAAAAAAAAAAAAAAAAAAAAAAAAAAAATATATATATTACGAATTTTTTGGACATGGGAAAGGTATTGCTAAAGCACCTCAACATCGGGTTGTTTTATTTTATTTTTTTACCTTTTAATATTTTATTTTATACCAAGAGCTCAGACAAATCCAACAATCGAAATGAGAGTTCCATGGCTTGATGGATTCTGGTACTTACCGATGGTTGTCATGTTGATAGTATTTTCAGGCGTTAGTCTGTTGCGAACCTTTAAATGACACTCCTTTGGTACAGCAGGCAAGCTGGCAACATATGTTAATGAAAGAGAGAGAGAGAGGAGTTTTGCTTTTTTTATTTTTATTATTATTTTTTTTTTTACATCCAGCAACCATTGCTTATGAAAACGTTCAGCGTAGCTCTCGAGTCATGTTAAAGAACGCGTGCATATTTCATGAGCAGACAGAATGACCCTTGCTTCCTCCCCTTCATAAAATAATTCAAATAATACAACGTGAGTGGAACAGAGTTTTTGTTCGACCTTTTCACTTTTTTTCCCTTCTTTCTCAAGTCTTGAACTCTAACGGTTCCTAAGAATAAATACTTGAGTTACATTTCAATATTTGAGTGTGCAAAGACGAGAGAAAACCTGAAATATCTTGAGTATGAATTATTCATTATTGCTTTATATTTTGTCTATGCTAAGTCGGTATTCTTACGAACTAAGACGAAAGGCCGTGAGATTGCATAGCAAGGTCACACAGAATAGAATGTCCGTAAGGGAAAAAATAAATAGAAAAAAAATAGGAAGAAATGATGATGTATTGAATATCTAGTAACAATTATCTTAAAGTAGATTTGGATATGTATAATATATTAAGAATAGCAGTGAATAGTGCTTATTATTATTATTATTATTATTATTATTATTATTATTATTATTATTATATTATTATTATTATTATTAATTTTTTTTTATTTTTTGCTCTATCACAGTCCTCCAATTCGACTGGGTGGTATTTATAGTGTGGGGTTCCGGGTTGCGTCCTGCCTCCTTAGGAGTCCATCACCTTTTCTTACTATGTGCCGTTTCTAGGATCACACTCTTCTGCATGAGTCCTGGAGCTACTTCAGCCTCTAGTTTTTTCTAGATTCCTTTTCAGGGATCTTGGGATCGTGCCTAGTGCTCCTATGATTATGGGTACGATTTCCACTGGCATATCCCATATCCTTCTTATTTCTATTTTCAGATCTTGATACTTATCCTTTTTCCCTCTCTTTCTCTTCAACTCGTGTCCCATGGTATTGCGACATCAATGAGTGATACTTTCTTCTTGACTTTGTCAATCAACGTCACGTCTGGTCTGTTTGCACGTATCACCCTATCCGTTCTGATACCATAGTCCCAGAGGATCTTTGCCTGATCGTTTTCTATCACTCCCTCAGGTTGGTGCTCGTACCACTTATTACTGCAAGGTAGCTGATGTTTCTTGCACAGGCTCCGGTGGAGGGCTTTTGCTACTGAATCATGCCTCTTTTTGTACTGGTTCTGTGCAAGTGCCGGGCATTTGCTTGCTATGTGGTTTATGGTTTCATTTTTCGTATTGCACTTCCTACATATGAGATGTTATTTCCGTCTATCGTTCTTTGAACATATCTGGTTCTTAGGGCCTATTCTTGTGCCGCTGTTATCATTTCTTCAGTTTCCTTCTTTAGCTCTCCCCTCTGTAGCCATTGCCATGTGTCATCGCTGGCTAGTTCTTTAGTCTGTCTCATGTATTGTCCGTGCATTGGTTTGTTGTGCCATTTCCTTTGTTCTGTCTGTCCTTCTTCTCCTTCTCTGTATATTTCTGGGTCTTCGTCTACTTTTATTAGTCCTTCTTGCCATGCACTCTTTAGCCACTCGTCTTCACTGGTTTTCAGATATTGCCCCAGTGCTCTGTCTCGATGTTGACGCAGTCCTCTATACTTAGTAGTTCCCTCTCCCTCCTTCCTTTCGTGTTATGTATAGTCTGTCCGTATTTGCTCTTGGGTGTAGTGCTTTGTGTATTGTCATATGTTTCCTGGTTTTCTGATCTATGCTGCGGAGTTCTGCCTTCGTCCATTCCACTATTCCTGCACTGTATCTGATTATTATTATTATTATTATTATTATTATTATTATTATTATTATTATTATTATTATTATTATTCTAAGGCCTTAAATTTTCAATCTTGGAATGACAAACTCAATGAACTATTTTCGTTTACTTTTATTTTGTGCCGATGACCAAACGGCTATGATACAAAATAAAATAAAATAAAATAAAATAAAATGTAAAAAATACGTTTCCAGAAGCTCTATGGAGGCGAGGGGCGTATCCTTCAAGAAAAAAAAAATACAGTTCTGGAACTTGTAGAAGACAATAACATCGTTGCTGCTTGATCACCAGCCTTCAAACTACTGTGATTTTGGGAGACTGGCGATTCCCTCTTTTTATTATGACATTATCATTACAACTTCGTAATTATTGCACAATTTATCGTTTCTGATCATTTAATGGTTCTCATTCTTTTACGGTCTTGACATTGAGTAAATTCGACAATTTCGGAATGGGGGTTATGAATTGACTCCATACTTGAAAATGACCGGAAAACAGAAATTCCAATGTTCTTTCTCCACAAGAACAAAACAACCATAATTTTATTCGGGCTTATAGTTCAGCGAAAGACTGAAGAATTCGTTTATTTTTTAGTGCTTGTCAACAATCCGCGATTATCCATCCGTGCAGCAGTTTATATGTTACTGTTATTTTGGAGGGGAAAAATGTCAACTCAGCTGGAATATTGATGAAGATTTCCTATAGGAAATCCATGTAAAATACTAGAGAAATTACAAAACTGTTTCTGAAATCATAGCGTTCTTTTTTAAAGCCAAATTCCATTTGGTCACATTGTTATTTTTCGTATTGTTCTTTGTACCCTTCTCTTAAGTTTTGACCGTGAATTTACTCAACACGCTTCCTCTAAATGTCATTTTTTTTTAAAGACGAGGAAGAAAAAAGAAAAGAAATAGTGATTGTCTACAGGCTCAGTTCACGTTTGCTATAGGCATCGCTTCTGAGCTATAATAGCCCACCAGTCTATTCTTTTTTATTCTTCCATGATACTTTCCACCCCCTCTTAACAATTGTTCATAGTTCCTCGTTGGACGAGTCGGTAACGTGCTCAACTACCGATTACAGGGCCCGGGTTCGATTCTGGGCTCTGCCAACAAGGAATCAGAGGAATTTATTTTAAGTGGTAGATATTCATTTCTCGATGTGGTTCGGATCCCACAATAAGCTGTAGATCTCGTTGCTAAGTAACCAATTGAGATAGCCACGTAAAAATATCTAATCCTTGGGGCCAACCTTAGGAGAGCTGTTAATCAGCTCAGTGGTCTGGTTAAACTAAGATATACATAACAATTGTGTCATTGCGCAACTGCGAGGTTTTCCTCCTGTCACACCTGTAAAACCTTCTATACTCTCCATTTCCCTTCCAGCACTGAATGACCTATGCCCTAGCGCATCGTGTTTGGCTTAAATTTTATATACCAGTTCCAGTTCATCAGTCATTCCCACTGTAAATAGCTGTCAGCGTCGACCGTAATTAAAGGAATGGTGCCTCAGGGGCGTGGTCGGTATGGTGTTGGCGTGCCATCTAGGTGGCCGCGAGTTCGATTCTCGGGCGTTCCACTGAGGGGTGAGAGATGTGTGTTACTGGTGATAGAAGTTCACTCTCGACGTGGTTCGGAAGTCACGTAAAGCCGTTGGTCCCGTTGCTTAATAACCACTGGTTCCATGCAACATAAAAACACTATACAAACAAATAAAGGAAATGGACAAGAACCTCACTCGCTGCGACTTACTGAGAAATCGTCATGATACAACCTTCTGGCTTCGCCCCCTTTCAAGGAAGAAAAGATGTATGGCAAAAGATATATTATTGTTTACTGACTGCCAGCGTATAGATTTAATATATACAATAACCAAAATCTCACAACATTTAAAACTGCATGGAGCCAATAAATACGTTATTGTAAAAACTGTATGTTGTTGATAAATAAACAAATGAACGTATGAGAAGCTAATAAAATAAAGACCGCAGATCAGAATACAGGGAATTCGTACCGCTCAAGATTTGGCGACATTAATCTGGAATAAAAGGTACGAGCTTCTCCTTTTCTTAAAATAATTCATCATAGGATGGAAATTAGAATGAAAAAGCTGCCAGAAATAATGGATTTGAACAAATATTTCTCTCTCTCTCGCTTTCTCTCTCTCTCTCTCTCTCTCTCTCTCTCTCTCTCTCTCTCTCTCTCTCTCTCTCTCTCTCAGCGGATTCTACCCGAATACTTAATTTGAAGCACTAGTTGTGTGGCAATACCTCAAATGCATTGCTACTGTTGAAACTAGTTCCATGAAAAAAATAAGCGTAATAACAACAGCCATTGTTACTACTACCACCTTGGCAACAGATAAGTCTAGACTGCTTTAAACTGATGTAAGTGACGTCTTTGACAGCGTCAGCTGTAAGAACGACGGTCATGATCAGGTCTTGGATGTCAAAATATTCGCGGACCTTTCTTGTGTTTTCCTCTTTACTTGAGATGTCATAGTTAGTCTAGAATATAGGACAGTTAGGTACAGCCTGCAACCGATTAATGATACTACTCTTGCGAAAAGGAAGTTGCTTTTAGTTGAGACAGAGACCTGGGAAATATTAACAAGTGCTGTCAGTGGTGCGTGAGGCTGAACTTCCCTCCTTTGGGCGTAGTGCCGTCAATGCACCTCACACGGTGCACTGTAGGCATTACTTAAGGTTCTTTGCAGCCTCCTTCCGGCCCCTAGCTACAACCCCTTTCATTCCTTGTACTGTACTTCCATTCATATTGTCTTTCTTCCATCTTGGCATCCATCCTCTCCTAACAATATTGTTCCAAACTGTAACTGGTCGGTTTTCCTCCTGTTACACCTTTCAAACCTATGCACTGTTAATTACAGTTTCAGCACTGAATGACCTCATAGGTCCCAGTGATTGGCCTTTGGCCTAAATTCTATGTTCTTCATATATTCTCACTTCATAGTAATCTTTCCAGAGGTAACACTGCAGTACTTCATGATTCTGAATATTTGACAGTTTTTGGTTTTGTCCTCGACTCCAAACTTTCTTATTTACAGCACTAAAAGAGATTTCTGATCTGATGATGCCAGAAAACTTAAAAACTAAGTATTGTTTGCTAGGTTTCTTGTTTATACGTAGGAAATGATTGCAATGCACAATGCCTTGACATTTCTTTCTGCCATTATTCAGTTACTGTAGGCGGTGGAAGTCTTTTCCCCCAAAATTGGTAGTTATTATTGGACCACTGTCGAAAGAGCATCTGTTAGGCCGTCCTTCGTAAGTTATACATCAACAGGGTCGGTAATAAAGTCACAGGAAAAAAAGTCACAGACAAAAAGTCACTTTGAAAAAATCACATTAATTTGCAATCTTTTGTTTATGCTTTTATGGCAATCCCCCAAGGTGGATACTTACCGGGTTAAAACACTTGGGGGTCACTATCTAGGAAATATTAATGTGACTTATTTTCCTATGACTTTTTTTACCTGGATTCTTTGTTGTAGCTCCCTCAGTGTCACGTTGTCGCATTACTCAGTATATACCAGACGTCTTGTTTGCCTGCCACTTTTAACCTCTGGGTCAATCACCCTGATAGTATCACTTATACCGTTTTCTTCAAATTATGAGAGACAGATACTATTCCGTTACAATACCATTGCCGAGCTGGCCTGATTCATACTGCCGATGGTGATATTTTAGGCTTGTTTTACATGAGTATTTGTCCATTTCAGTAATGATAATTATAATGCTACTACTAATGCCAACGCCTATAATCTAATAATAATGGCAATGATAATATTTAGCACAATTCGTGATCGCAATAAGTTTTCAAGACTTACTGTTTGATGATGCATCATAAAAACTGTAAAATTATCCTAAATCAGAATTTGTCAGTTGGCACAAGATCGTTTCCTACGAACTGCCTTTTTATTTAGTGCTTCATTAAGAAAGCAAGACGCTAATTCCTTCAGAGTACCTCTGTTCATGTCTTTCCTTCCATCTTACATTCTATCCTCTCCTGATTATGGCCTGTCCACACTAGAGGGCATGCCCTTCGGGCACTTCCAGCTGTTTATATTTTTTCTCACTTCTGAAGCAGTGCTACCAGACAGTCGCAACATTCTGGCTCCATACTCAGTCGGTCAGTTTAGTGGAACGGGTTATGGGAACAGTGTTTGCCCGGTAGTGTGGACACGGCTTAACTATTGCTTGATAGTGTAATTGCAAGGTCTTCTTTCTCCTGTTACACTTTTTAAATTCTTCTTCACTGTCAATTACCCTTTCAGGGCTGAATGACCTCATACGTCCAAATGCTTGGCATTTGCCATATATTTCACATTCCAGTGCCAATTCGAAACGCTAATTATTTGATAGCTGATGCCAAGATGATAGCACGCCATCAAGTTGCCAGTATTTTCCTTCAGTTGTTTTGTATTGAAAACAAATAAGGTCACAAGGACAATGAAACTGACGAAGAGGGTTTCGATACATATAATTTCATACTTTATTTACTTTACATATAATGGGAAGTATTTTACTCAGAGCCATTTCAAAATAACTTCATGTACAGTACCTAAGGAGACTAGTGTCGACTTACCGATATAACGAAAATCAGATTCTTCTTCGTTTTCCTGGTTTCGCGTCGCCCCGAGCTTTTCCATCTTCAAGGTCGTAAAAGACTGAATGCGAACTTTTGGAGAGGGGAAATAACTTATTCTAAATAGATAAGGGAAAACTATATGTTTAAATAGACGACGTGTTGTATTTTATTCTGTTTGTATTTTAATATTTTATTTACATTTTTATTTATTTATTTGTTATCTGTTTTTCTTATAACTGATCTCCTCTGTCTGTATTCTCCATTACTTAATGCAACTTCTTTCGAATGAACACTACATTCTTTGGAAGCTTGATTTCAAGACAGTGGCCCCTGTGGACTTGTTCCTTATGCATAGGGCTCATCTTTGAAAAAAGATGAGGTTTTATATGTCTCTGTGGGAAATTTAGTTCGCTTGTGTTAATTTTTGGGTAGGTCCAAGTTAAAGCATGCAAAAATACAGGTCGGTAACGCATCGCACAGAACTTGCAAACAGGTTGAATAGAAGTTAAAGACTTATTGGAAATAACCAGTGATACAAAAGATTAGCCACTACTGGCCAAAGGTTCGTTCTCCACTTTTGGTCATTGACTGACAATCAACCATTTTGTGATAAGTATGACATGTTTTACTGTAGTGTGAGCGAAGCTTTAACATGTGCATCGCGCATTGCTTATTAATTTTTACACATACAAATACACACAAACATTATATATATATATATATATATATATATATATATATATATATATATATATATATATATATATATATATATATATATAGTATAGTACCTATGTATATACATATACTATAGTATATATATATATTATATGGACATTAAAATATGTATATATATTCATATATGGACATATATATATATATATATATATATATATATATATATATATATAATATATATATCACTACAGGTGAAAAAATGAGAAACTGTGTGTAGGTCCTACACCTAGTCTCCCATCCCACCTTTGGTGACGTGTGATCAACGAATCACGTGTTAAAGTGATTATATATATATATATATATATATATATATATATATATATATAATATTATATATATATATATATACCGTAGAAATACATATATAATGAATGTCTTTATGTGTGTATACATATAATGTATTAGTTTCACGTGGTCAAATTTCATAAAAGCACAAACCTTGTACTCTTTTTTCATGTTATCACTTTGTAACTGAAATAATGTGGTATTTTTCATTAATATGGTTCCCATGAAATGATATAAATATCATAACTCGCGAGCAATTTTTTAGAACCTTGACGATAATATGATAATATTTTATGATTAGCTACGAATATCATATGCACGGAATATTTAGCTGATTCGATGGAAAGATTGGTCTGTTGTTTTAAGTGAGAACCATTATTGAATTTTTTTTCATGTGAGGATATTCTGCTTTTTAGAAGATTTTACAATTGTATTTACAACAGAGGAAACGTCATTATTTTATTTTATTGTTTTAAGTGAGAAAGTATCATTTATTATTTATGTAAGGTTTTTATGCTTTTTAAATGATTTTATAATTTTAAAAAATCGTGATTATTTTATGAAGATGTTCCATTAAGCTTGGACGTGTGTAAAACCAAAATATAACTTCAGAATATATGTACTATGAGGGATAAAAATATCACGTCCTATTCATGGCGCATAATGGCCTCATTTCTGTTTCATTACGAATGACCTGATTTTAATTTCGAAATCATAACCAGGTACTGTACATCTATAAAACAAAATAAAAGAAAGTAAACTGTCACTCATCTTTATTCCAGACTGCTTCCCCGTCCAATAACTATAATACGATTCTTTCTAATATAGACCTATAGTTCAACTCTATGGCAACAATCTATCGTTGTTAGTCTGGAATAATTCCTTCACACACGTATTTGGAACACCGGCATTTTAACCTGTGGCTAATTGTCCTTAACTTGGAACAAGAAGACATTAACATGACATGGTGAAGACAAGGTAATGATATGTATGATAAGTAACTGGTTATAAAGGGAAGATAGGGCTAATAGAGAGGTGTACAAAATTCCAGAATACAATAAATGGTGGTAGGAGTTTTACCCAAACAGGACGATGTTTCTCTACGAGAGAGAGAGAGAGAGAGAGAGAGAGAGAGAGAGAGAGAGAGAGAGATGGTGTTCATGAATGAGTTAGATGCTATATAATTAAATAACTTTCATCATTGGCTTATAAATCACAGCATAGATACAAATACATAGGATTTATATCCTGATACTATACCTAGAAGCACTTTTACAGTATTAGGACTCCACTGCGGTTCTAAAGATAGTTAGGGGGTTCGTGTAACCGAGGTCACAGAACACCTTTGCATAAAACTTGACACAGAAGACACTTCAACATTTTCGAGTTGTCTTTGAAGCTCCAAAATGCACTTCGCACGCTGTTCCTCAAAAGAGCCAGAAAGTTTCGACGTGATTGGCACCTCAACGCGGTTCACGAGAGGGATTCAGTGTTCCTCAGGAATCCGCCGCAAGAGGAAAAGGGTTGTGTTTTCTCACAGAAAAGGTATAGGGCACTCAAAGTCCGTTTCGCTGGTGAAACGCTACCACTACCTCATCCTCTCAAGGAACTGTTCAGTTTGTAACATAGACTTGAATGAAAATCACCTCAAATTCCAAGATGGCACCTTGAGTATGAGTCTAATGGTATACAAGTTATTTATTATAGCATTTTGGTCCTCGAGCTGTTCAGATGAAGTGAACGACTCGGCATTTTCATTCCGTTATACTTTATATCCTAAGAAGACACGATATGTATCCTAAATTTAATACAAAATGTCACTTTGATAAGTCTTTCACAAAGCTGAACACGGTAAACACGTTCAAAAGTTGACATCTATAATTATTGTTATCTATCAGAGCATAAAAAAACCCCAGCTTCGTCTCTTTTCTAATATATTCAACTCATGTCCATGGAACACTGCATTTACACTAGCGAGCGCGCAGGCGATATACTAGGAACAAGGAGAATATAGATTTTTAGACTCTTGGACGATCAAAATCAAACGAGAGAGAGAGAGAGAGAGAGAGAGAGAGAGAGAGAGAGAGAGAGAGAGAGAGAGAGAAAGGAAAAAAAAAGATAAATCTAACTACCCGCTTAGTACTACAAGCAGGAAACCATGTAGCAGCGGAGGTAAACATTAACAATATAGACGACTATGTAGTTACTTCCTTTTCTCTCTTTATACAGGACCTTCAACTTCATTTCTCGTACCCAGCACCCTTTTCTTGGCGCCGGTGTTACTATTTCACTTCCACGTCCTCGCGGTAATTCTTCCTAGGCCTAATTTACATCAGCAAAGGAGCTCAGGGGGAATGTAGTGAATTCATGCGTGTTCGTCCCACGGAGGAATCGTCGGGTGTCTAGACAGAGTCGTCCCAGCCATCAACAAAGCCTCAAAGAAAGTGGAAGTGCAGATGTCGACAAGCCGGCATAACAGGCGAAAAGTGGCAATACCCAATAGAGGAGCATCGTTGGCAGCAGGCAACCAGATGAATTGGATCCAGACCTTTGCCCACCCAAGACGTCTATGGGTAGTATTACTGTTGATGAGTAGAAACACATATGTATAAGTACTTGATCTAAAACAAGTAACATACTACGATATTCCCATTGTTTGATGACTAAATGTTTGTGTAAATAATAGTTATAAATTTCCTAAATTAAACTCTGTTTATATAAGCTACTGCTTACGAGAGCTATGTATATATAAACCCGTAAAAAAAAACACGAGAGTATTCAGATTGCCTGATGACTAAAACTTCACGTATAAGCACTAGTTTTGACATGTACAATTAATCATTGTGTTTACATAATCTGCCGCTTGCTACATACCATATATAAACACTCTAGAATCAAATAAAATGTGTTTTGGATTGTAGTGTAAGTATTTGCAAATACTTACTTCAGTACACAATTAAAACAAGAACGTCACATAATTTCTTGCTTACTAGCTTTGGTTTTGTCATTATTATGCAATTTTATTTTCATGCGTTTTGTATATTTATTAGTTTATTTTCATGTGTTTATGCAATATTCACGAATAAATGCAAGTTGACGAATAATTTTTAAAGATGTTAGCGCATTTGCCGACCAAAACAAATAAATTTTCTCTCTCTCTCTCTCTCTCTCTCTCTCTCTCTCTCTCTCTCTCTCTCTCTCTCTCTCGTGTCTTGCAATCATGATAGTTCTCTCTCTCTCTCCTTGTCTTGCAATCATAACAGTTCTCTCTCTCTCTCTCTCTCTCTCTCTCTCGTCTTATAATTTTAAAACGAGTAGTCGTCGCCTCTCTCTCTCTCTCTCTCTCTCTCTCTCTCTTGTCTTGCGATCATAACAGTTCTCTCTCGCTCTCTCTCTTTTGTCTTGCAATCATAACAGTTCTCTCTCTCTCTCTCTCTCCTCTCTCTCGTCTTGCAATCATAACAGTTCTCTCTCTCTTGTCTTGCAATCATAACAGTTCTCTCTCTCTCTCTCTCTCTCTCTCTCTCTCTCTCTCTCTCTCTCTCTCTCTCTCTCTCTCGTCTTGCAATCATAACAGTTCTCTCTCTCTCTTCTCTCTCTCTCTCTCTCTCTCGTCTTGCAATCATAAAAGTTTTCTCTCTCTCTCTCTTTTGGCTTGCAATCATAACAGTCTCTCTCTCTCTCTCTCTCTCTCTCTCTCTCTCTCTCTCTCTCTCTTCTTGCAATCATAACAGTTCTCTCTCTCTCTCTTTTGTCTCGCAATCATGACAGTTCTCTCTCTCTCTCTCTCTCTCTCTCTCTCTCTCTCTCTCTCTCTCTCTCTCTCTCATGCGTTCGAACAACCGTTTGTCGGTCTTCTTCTTACCCCGTTTCGTAGGCTTTGGCGTTTGTAGCACAGAAGGCGAGTTGTCGTAGAGCTGATCTCCCTTCGGAGGTTCGAGTGCAACTTGACGTTGTTCCTCCGTCTCAGTTTCCACGGGGGCTTGAGTTTCGTCTGTCAACGGGAAGGCAGGTTTCCAAGTAGACGGTAATGAACTGTGCCTCATATCTAAAGGAGTTTCAGCGGCTAATATTGATATTACCTACGTTTACTGTTAAAGGACCTTACTGATATATTTTTTGTCAGTTGTAAAGTTTCTATTTCGATCAAATTGAAAAATAAATTACTAAAAGATTTTCAGTTAAATGTGCTAAGATGAAAATCGAGATATTCTTCGAAGCTTCGTTACAATTTTAAGTGATCAGAACGTATACGATTACCTAGGTATCCACATATTTCTCTCTCTCTCTCTCTCTCTCTCTCTCTCTCTCTCTCTCTCTCTCTCTGCACATTTTTCTGTCTAATTATATTCCAATACTGACACAAGAATGGCCATTTACCTTAAGGACAACACATGCAGGAAACCAAGAAGCCGCTTTCCTTCAAGTCCGCCACTAGCGTTCAGTTATGCCTGCGCAGTTATGCTCCTGCGGGCATAACTGCGTACGCATAACAACGTTCGTGACGGCCTTAACAGGTGACCTGAGGAAAACCAAGACAACTCACCTTCTGTTTTGGAATTTTCACTTCTTATCTCCTTTGCTTTCGGGGACATGTAGATCTCTGAAATTGATAAAGAATGCTATGGGGAAATAGTAATGGTTCAGTTACACTGTTCTCATTGAGCCAACTGATAATTGGATACCTGACACTTGCTGATACATTTATAGAAGTTAATCTTGCTTATAGTTACCGGGAAAGTTATCAGAGAGCTGAATTACGTCCAGATATTAAATTAAAGACAGTTATAAGAAATAAAGCCTGGACATCTGCGAAAGTCTTATTTAAGAGAGATTGGGGGCAATAAACTAAACCAGAAGGAAAATGAAAATTACAAAGAATGAATCGATATATTAATGCATATATATATATATATATATATATATATATATATATATATATATATATATGTGTGTGTGTGTGTGTGTGTGTGTGTGTGTGTGTGTATGTGTGTGTGAGTGTGTGTGTATGTATGTATATATGTATATAATATAGAGTGAAATTGAGAGTATTAACAGTTTTATAGCAACAGGGACTAATGACCTCTGGTACAGAGCAGATAACGTCAAGATGCAAACATTACCGTTCAGCAAATGGAATGGAACTCATTTATAGCAGCGACAAAGGCCCTGAAGGCGGTGACGGAAATTCCATGTTGAATAATTATGATGCTTTTCTGCATCGTAAATAACATTGCTGGTAAAAGGAAATTACCGCACGACACTTTCAAGATAATAAGTGACGACTGATATCATCATTCAATAAAACTTTCAACGATTGTAGAATATAAGACTTGAATCCTCGTAGGGGGATAGTGCCGTCAGTGCACCTCATGCTATGCACTGTAGGCGTTGCTTAAGATTTCTTCGCAGCGTCCCTTCGGCCCCTGCGCGTAACCTCTTTCATTTCTTTTACTCTACCTCCGTTCATATTGTTTTAGTTCCATGCGACTTCCCACTCTGTTTAACAACTGTTTCATAATGCATTTGCGAGGTTGTCCTCGCGTTACACCTTTCAAACATTCTCACTGTCAATTTCTCTTTCAGCGCTGAATGACCTCATAGGTGCCAGCACTTGGCCTTTGGCCTAAAATTTGTCTTCCTGTCTCTATTTTCTTTGGAAACGATGACATTGATAATGGACTTCAGCCTCACATTCCAGTGCAGACACCAGTTACCGATTTGTTCACGCGCACACAGACCAAACATTGCCGGTCTTCTGAAGAGATGCTATCATAATTTGCATTGACTGCATCACACTAGATGCATCTATAGACTGAGATGTCTCTTACCGAATTTAAAGGACAGAAAAGTGACCTGCCTATGAAATGAAGGAATTTACTGATAAGCGACAAGGAATGGGTAGGGCCGATGGACACCCTCACTTTAACAAAGGTATAATTAACGATATAGCTCCACCACTTGCAAAAGGAATAGAGAATGAAGATATATTTCAAAATTAGTTGACATAGACTGCGTGAAACTAAAAGAGATTGTGTTAGATCCTGTGAGTTACTTTAGAGATGCCAGAGGTCATTAAAAGATTATTCCCAAAAGATGCTGAGAGAGGATGATTACATATGGACATCTTGATTTTTTTTTTTTTGGCGGGGGTGTTGGCGGTTGGTGTGGGGGAGGCCTTTGCCTTTACAAGTTGTAAGATAAAAACCACATTCCCGTTACAGGATACAGCTATTTACAAACACGATTACAATAGTGTTACTTAGCTTTACACACACACACGCACGCGCGCGCACACACATACACAAGTGCACGCACATTACCTCACAATATTCTTGCATCTTATTTGCAATCTTCCATCTTCTGAATGCCATCCTCAACATTCTATTCTTGCACCATTCAGTTCTACTCTTCATTTTTCCTCCATATGCAAATTGCCGCTTTCATCAGCACAAACTACATATACCAGGTTCCCTTCAGAATACATCTCTCACTGTGCATCTTTCATATTAAGATGATGTCATTAATATCTCTCCGCACTTGACTCGCTCTTATACAGCTTGTATGTAATTGTCTGTTATCAGAGTGGTAGAAAGTGCTACTACCTGGACACTGGTCCCCCTAATAAGTGTCAGTAGTTTAGACACTAATGTACTGTGTGCCAGGTATAGTAGCCCTTAGCGTAGGGATTTGGAACCCCTGGTGGGAGAACCTTCGCTCTAAATGCTGATGAACCTCTTTATGAGATGGAAACGGGAATCAAACTTTCACTCCTGTGGGTTGGAGCTAACAGCGTTTTGACTTGCTGCCTGGCAGGAAAATGATTAAATAGCTCATACCTCAGAGATAATTAAGGCCTCATACACTACATTCTTATTGTAAAAAGTAACAATACACGCACACATATATTAGTATGTGTGTGTCTGTATAAATATATCATTATATGTATATATATATAAATAGTATATATATATATATATATATATATATATATACTTATAAATAATAATTATTTACACACATGGATGTATATACATATGTGTGTATATATATATATATATATATATATATATATATATGTATATATATAATATATATATATATATGTATATATATAATATATATATATATATATATATATATATATATATATATATATATATATATATATATATATATATATATATGGGAAGTCCACTAAGCTTTCGGAGAGTGTATTCTCTCCCTCTTTCAGAAAGAAAAAGAAATAATATAAGTAAAAAACTTTCACATTTTTTTCCAAATTTTAGTGGCCCTCCTCCACGGACATATTTCAGCGCACGGATACAGTATTTGTAACTTTGCTATATATATATATATATATAATATATATATATATATATATATATATATATATATATATATATATATATATAGTAGGATGTATGGATAAGTCATGCCTCGTAATGATACATTCTGGATGGATAGTCTGGAATCCGTCGCTTCCATTAAATGCCCTCTACCACTTTCTATCCGTCTTGATTTGGATACGAATCGAGTGGGAGAACCGTTCTCAACAACCCGTGCTATTCTCCTCTGTGCATTCTACCACTCATTCTTCCTCGCACATGAAAGGGGGAAGACAGAAAAAGAAATTGTCACTGAATGACGGAAAGGAAAAGACGTCACAATATTTTCCTTACTTCCTCATTCCTCCCATTTTAAAAGTTCTGACTCCGGAACTTTATCTGAATCACTAAAAAAAGAAAAAGAAAAAGAGTAAATCGTCAGTATGACGAAGAAGAGAGAGAAAAAAAAAATAATGGATGGAGAAGGAATCATTATGAAGGATATGTCAACAAACGCTAATTAAATTCCTGCTGTTTGAGTTTTTCTCTGCGTCGCCTCTGATGTCCTTATGATGTCCAGATATGCATTCATCGTTAAGGAAAATCCGCCTCTTGTTAAATTTCACGTCGTGATGATTATGGAAAATACAATGTGATTCGTTGACTCTCTTCCCCCACCGCCACCCCCACCTCCCACCTTCCCTTCCTCTCTCTCTCTCATCTCTTCTCTCTCTCGCTCTCTTCTCTCTCCTTCTCCTCTCTCTCTCTATTCCCCGGGAGTTGTGATCTTTTTATTTGTTTCTACTTTTTCGTGTTGATTTCTTTCACGACAATTTCGTGTGCTTGTTCATTTCGTGATGAAATCCCTTTGAGGTTAAAACTGCCATTTGATTGTATTTTTTATAATTTTTTTTCTTATTACAGTAACTTATCGGAATGTTCTCTCTAACAGGAATCAAAACTGCCAATTGTTTCTGCGCTTCCCAATCTCATTATGACACAGACAGCTTCGATCCATAGAACTTTTTTTATCGCTTACTCAGGGAGTAAGCCTACAAACTATTTTGCTGTTCTTGTTGTTCTTGTTGGGGGTAGGAAAGGTCTATGGAAGATCCTAAAAAGGCCTGAAAAAGGTGTTTCGCGTTGAGTTAAAAGATACAGGAATTTTAGAGTAGGATATTTATGATTTATTTATTAGAATGAAAATGTAAAAAATAAATAATGTGCATTTTTTAAAATTTCCGTCGGTGAAACAACATTCTATTAGACCGTAGATTTTAGCATGCGCCTCTAGTAAGCTGGAGGTCGGATCACGCCTTGTTTTATTTAGTTAATGTCATTTTGGATTTCAAAAGTTCTCGAGACAAGTATTTAAATATTTTTGAGACCCAAGTTCCTCTAAAGGGGAGGGAAAGGCAGTCGGGTGTTAAACTGCATCAGAAGAGTGTCCCTTGCCTTTCGAAAGAGTGACTGTTATAGAATTCAAAGTGCGCTATCAAGAATGAAATTCTGAGAATGACTTCGTTGTAACAGAAATCCAAGTAACAAAGATATTAATTTGTTACTCAAGAATGCTGTTAACAATAAGAGACACAACACTGTCCTTCTTTCCTCAATATGCTTTCATTATCATTACTTTATTTTATTTTTACTTTTTGTTTTCTGGTCTATCCCCGTTATCCTTTTCGATTGGGTGGTTTTTATAGTGTGGGGTTCCGGGTTGCATCCTGCCTCCTTAGGAGTCCATCACTTTTCTTACTATGTGTGCTGCTTCTAGGAGCATACTCTTTTGCAAGAGTCCTGGAGCTACTTTAGCATCTAGTTTTTCCACATTATTATTATTATTATTATTATTATTATTATTATTATTATTATTATTATTATTATTATTATTATTATTATTATTACAGTAGTTTTGTTTATTTGACTCCACTTCTCAGATCCCCAGAAAACTAAGAACTAATAAAAAAAAAGAGACTAATACGGGTTTAAAAAAGAAATCGGAAAAATATGAGAGGAACTTAGATGGAAAGAAAACACTGCTCCTTCGCTGAGTGTTAACTATATTAGCGCTCAACAAATTAATCTGGAAGTTGGCTCGGTTTATGTCATAGTGAAGTTAATTTAATTACATCAAAGTTGCGGTTTTTTTTTATTCATATAATACTTAATAATTCGATAGGCGCCAAATTACTGTTGTTAAGCATAAATTACGAGAGGCAGACCCTTTGGTGGGGGAGGGGGTTAGTGCCCTCAGTGCAGGTCACGCGGTGCACTGTGGTCATTACTAAGGGTTCTATGCGGAGTCCCCTCGGCCCCTAGCTGCAACCCCTTTCATTCATTTTACTGTATCTCCATTTATATTATCTTTTTTCCATCTTACTTTCCACCCTCTCCTAACAACAAAGCGCCTCAATGGCGTGGTCGGTATGGTGTTGGTATGCCGCCTAGGTAGCCGCAAGTTCGATTCTCGGGCATTCCAGTGAGGTGTGAGAGGTGTGTATTTCTGGTGATAGAAGTTCACTCTCGACGTGTGTTGAAAGTCACGTAAAGCCGTTGGTCTCGTTGCTGAATAACCACTGGTTCCATGCAACGTAAAAACACCATACAAACAAAATCTAACAACTGTGAGGTTTTCCCGCGGTTAAACCTGTAATACCTCCTTTACTCTCGATTTCCGTTTCAGCTCTTCGCCTTTGGCTTAAATTTTATAATCGTGTATATGAGAGTCAGGCAATACATTATTCATAATAACTTGTCTTCCGGACACTCACGGATTAGATCGTCAGTCACAAATCGAAGTCAAGATTGTTCGTAGGAGAGAGAGAGAGAGAGAGAGATGCTTTTCATTGTTTTCTTCACAATTTGCTGCTCATTTGTTTGTTTACATGTAAATTTCTTGTCAAAATTCGTTTATAGTACTAGTACTAGTAATCTCTGCTAAGATTAGATGTTGGTTTGTACCAATAATAATAATAATAATAATAATAATAATAATAATAATAATAATAATAATAATAATAATGATAATAATATGAACTGAAATTGTCTTTTTAAGGCTTGCCGAAGGTTCCTAGCTTCGCACAAAGCAGAAACTCTATACATAATTATATAATTACACACACACACACACACATACACACACACCACACATATATATATATATATATATATAGATATATATATATATATGCATGTATGTATACATATATACACACACACATATATATATATAGATATATATATATATCATATATAATAAATGAATAATTATTTTCACATGAATATATATACATAACAGAAACGCGCACATATACATACCACATATACACACACACACTTATGTGTATGATATATATATAATATATCAATAAGATAATGCCACGAAGGAAAAATAAACGAAGGAGGTCTGCAAGATCTTTCGACTTTAAAAGTCCTTTACTGAGCAGATGCTGACATAAATACGAGAAAAGACAATACAAGAAGGTCGTATAACTGACAGATAGGGATTATAAAGGGATTAGTACCTAGAATCCGACACACCTGGAAGATAAGAAACCTTCCCAAACAAGCATAAACAATGGGTGCAATTAATGGTTAAGACAACCATCTCGGATAACAATTTCAGACAATTAAAGGATTATAGGTGACAGCTATTCGGAACTTGGTAAACAAAACCATATTCAACAATACATGACAGACATACATTCAACAACAAAATTTTTTTAATAACTCTAAGGCAACTGATTTTTATTTAAGTCAGTAATTATATATTTGAGGTCATTCTTAAACATGTTACAGATACAAGGGTCTAAATGAAAAAGGCACGACTAACATTGAAATTACAATGAAAAGTAAGTTGTATTAAAGCAGATTCTAAAAGATTTTCTTGATAAGACATCTCTTGACCATGCAATTACTGAACTATCAATCCAATTAATTCGGTGGTTGTTTTCACTTAAATGAATGAATAATGCATTAGATTTTTGCCCAGTTTTTACAAAGTATTTATGCTGAGTTTTTACAGAGTATTTATGCTGGCTTAGCCTTACTTCTAAGCCTTTGCTGGACTGTCTGAGATAGAATGAGGGACAATCCATACATGGAATTTTATATATTATGTTGTTGCTTTCTCTGGGGCCATTTTTTATTAACATTCTTTTTAGTGTGTTATTATAGGAAAAAACAAGATTGACATTAAAAGCTTTTAACAATGGTTTAATGGTTTCAAATCCATTAAAAAAAGGCAAACTGAGAATGTTCTTAGAATTTTCTTTCTGTGTGTTATTTACAGTACAAAACTTTTGTGGGCTTTATTATAACAAATGTCTAATATATGTGAAGGATAGCATAAATCTTTCCCTATTTTTCTTATGTATTCAATTTCTTGATCCAAATATTGTGGGGGCTGACAATTCGCAATGCTCGTAAAAACATAGAGGAAAAAATTGATATTTTTATATTAAGATGGTGGCCTGAGAAGAAATGAACATAAGTTAAGTTGTTAGTCGGTTTCCTATAAATACTGAATTTACATTGAAATGGTTGTCTATGTATCAAAACGTCTAAGAAAGAGAGGCAATTGTCTTTTTCTAATTCTAGAGTAAACATAATCGATGGTACCTGGTTATTTAATTTAGAGGAGTAAATCATATTTACATCAATACCGACAGGAAGAACAGCTAAACAATCCATCAACGTAACGGATACCACTTTACGTTGATGATTATTTAGCTGTTCTTCCTGTCGGTATTGATGTAAATGATTTACTTTCTAAATTAAATAACCAGGTACCATCGATTAAGTTTACTCTAGAATTAGAAAAAGACAATTGCCTCTCTTTCTTAGACGTTTTTGATACATAGAGAACCATTTCAATGTAAATTCAGTATTTATAGGAAACCGACTAACAACTTAACTTATGTTCATTTCTTCTCAGGCCACCATTTTAATATAAAAAATCAATCAATTTTCCTCTATGTTTTTACGAGCATTGCGAATTGTCAGTCCACAATATTTGGATCAAGAAATTGAATACATAAGAAAAATAGGGAAAGATTTATGCTATCCTTCACATATATCATATATTAGACATTTGTTATAATAAAGCCCACAAAAAGTTTTATATTGTAAATAACACACAGAAAGAAAATTCTAAGAACATTCTCAGTTTGCCTTATTTTAACGGATTTGAAACCATTAAACCATTGTTAAAAGCTTTTAATGTCAATCTTGATTTTTCCTATAAGAATGTTAATAAAAAATGGCCCCAGAGAAAGCAACAACATAATATATAAAATTCCATGTATGGATTGTCCCTCATTCTATCTCGGACAGTCCAGCAAAGGCTTAGAAGTAAGGCTAAGCCAGCATAAATACTCTGTAAAAACAAACTGGCAAAACAAAAATCTAATGCATTATTCATTCATTTAAGTGAAAACCACCACCGAATTAATTTGTATTGATAGTTCAGTAATTGCATGGTCAAGAGATGTCTTATCACGAAATCTTTTAGAATCTGCTTTAATACAACTTACTTTTCATTGTAATTTCAATGTTAGTCGTGGCCTTTTTCATTTAGACCCTTGTATCTGCAACATGTTTAAGAATGACCTCAAAGATATAATTACTGACTTAAATAAAAATCAGTTGCCTTAGAGTTATTAAAAAATTTTTGTGGTAATGTATGTCTGTCATGTATTGTTGAATATGGTTTTGTTTACAAAGTTCCGAATAGCTGTCACCTATAATCCTTTAATTGTCTGGAAATTGTATCTGAGATGATTGTCTTAAACCTTTAATTGCACCATTGTTTATGATTGTTTGGGAAGGTTTCCTTATCTTTCAGGCGGGTGTCGGATGTTTAGGTACTAAACCCCTTTATAATCCCTATCTGTCAGTTATACGACATTCTTGTATTGTCTTTCTCGTTATTTATGTCAGTATCTGCTCAGTAAAGGACTTTTAAAGTCGAAAGATCTTGCAGACCTCCTTCGTTTATTTTTCCTTCGTGGCATTTATCTTTATTTATGGATTCATCACGTTCCTAACTTTCGTGATTCAGTTAATATACATATATATATATATATATATATATATATATATATATATATATATATATATATATATATATGTGTGTGTGTGTGTGTGTGTGTGTGTGTGTGTGTGTGTTTGTATGTATGTGCACATTAAAAATTAATAATAATACTGATAATAATAACCATTTTGGTCTCATATCTACATAGATAACAACGAAGATCGAGGAGGAAATGTCATTGGTAAGAAACCATCAGATTATTGAGTTCGTAAAGAAAGGTAGATGTCTGTGTAGAGGTTTAGTCCGTAAACAGCCTCTTTTGCTCTCCCTAACGAACAACCATGACTTTCGACTGCAAGCTTTCATTACATAATCCCCACTAATGAATTACTTAGGATCTGTTACAAAAGTTACAAACAGTCTCGCTAGACCACTCTCTCTCTCTCTCTCTCTCTCTCTCTCTCTCTCTCTCTCTCTCTCTCTCTCCATGCTCATTCATTCTTTTTCTCAATATTTACGGATTCTTAGTGCGTATTAGTTAACAAACTGTTACGATATGATTCTCTCTCTCTCTCCGAGTGAGTGATTGTCCATCCACCACATCTCTCTCTCTCTCTCTCTCTCTTCTCTCTCTCTCTCTCTATGTTCATTCATTCTTTTTCCTCAATATTTACCGATTCCTAGTGTGTATTAGTTAACAAATTGTTAGGAAATGATTCTCTCTCTCTCTTCTCTCTCTCTCTCTCTGAGTGATTGTCCATCCACCACATCTCTCTCTCTCTCTCTCTCTCTCATCATCATTAATTATCATTTATTTATGTATCTCCTCTCCCCTTACTTCTTGGATTCCTGTTTTCTTTCAATTGGTACATTTTACAAACGAACTATATACCTACAACACTGACCGTGTGACTATGATCATCAATATTTTCTTTCTTGTCGTTTTCTGTTCATCAACAAAACCTTTACTCGCAGACTTCATACCTCTCAGTCCGTCTGCCTGTCTGCCTGCTTTCCAGTCTTCGCATGTACTGTTTTAATTTCCATCACTCTAAATTCTTCATGTTTCAAGTTATAAAGTGTGAAAAACTTTTAAAACCAAACTAAATACAAGTCTCTCTCTCTCTCTCTCTCTCTTCATGTATATTTGCTTAATTTTATACAATCTGGACACTGATATTTTTTTTCCAGGTATCTGGAAATGAACAAAACTGTTACAATCTGATAATCTCTCTCCTTCTCTTCTTGAGTGGCTTACCATTCTCTCTCTCTCTCTCTCTCTCTCTCTCTCTCTCTAAATGTTCAATTTATTCTTCCTAATGTTTACCGATTCCTAGTGGGTATCAGGTAAAAAAACTGTTACAATATGCTCTCTCTCTCTCTCTCTCTCTCTCTCACAGTCTGAGTGAATGTCAGTCCATCACATCCCAACCACCCCCCCCACCTCTCTCTCTCTCTCTCTCTCTCTCTCTCTCATCATGATTATGTATTCCTTGGTTATTTACGGTTTCCTAGTATTTATCAATTGACAAATCTCTCTCTCTCTCTCTCTCTCTCTCTCAGTCACAGTGATTGTCTCTCGAGCACACCTCTCTCTCTCTCTCTCTCTCTCTCTCTCTCTCTCTCTCTCTCCTTGTGTCTTTGTATAAAATTCATGACGAAGGTTGGGGCAGGGGCGTTTCGTCCCGGTGTCTACTTACCATTTAATTTGATATCTCCTTCGGTCTCCCCGAGGGAGTTCTTGGCGACGCATTTGTAGGTGGTGTTGTCGTTCCGGGAGAAGTTGAAGATGGTGAGCTTCATGTGGATCTTGTAGAGGGTCTCCACCGCCTCGTAGTAATACTTGTCCGAATTCAGGATCATCATGTTGGCTTTGACCCAGTAGCTGATGGCCTGAGAAGTAAAAACAAAAAAAAATTAAAAAAAAAAAAAATTATATATATATATATAATAAGATATATAATACGTATATATTTATTGCAACACACAATCACCGTATTGTGCTTCACAAGAAATCAATAGAGGGATCCATAAATATATTTCTTCGGGATAAACAAGGATATTACGTGGATCCTTCTATTGATATATATATATATATATATATATATAGATATATATATATATGATATATATACTATATATATATATATATATATATATATATATATATATACGTATATATATGCAACACACAATCACCGTATTGTGCTTCCAAGAAATCAATAGAGGGATCCATAAATATATTTCTTCGGGATAAACAAGGATATTACTGTGGATCCTTCTATTGATATATATATATATATATATATATATATTATTATATTAATATATATATATATATGATTATACATATATTAATGATATATCGTATATATAGAATATTTTAATATTATATGTATTATATGTATATATATATATTATATTTAATATATAGTATATATATATTATTATATTATATAATAATAAATAATTAAATACTATATATATATAATATATATATATATTTCATATATATATATAATATAAATAAATATGCCATATCACATTACTGTGATTCATATACAATATATACATTGAGCTACAAATGTCATTTAATATCTAATTCGGAATTAATGTATTTTCATATATGTTAATCGAAGGGGAATTTTTAGTCGATAAGAATTTGTCGGCTCCGGGGCGCGAAACGCCATCGAACCCTCTTGCGGTGGCAGTGTGGTTTAAGGATTCACGGTGCGTCGTCAATTTGTTGGGTTCGATGAAAATATATTAATTCCGAGGTAGAGCGAATTAGATATTAAAGGACATTTGTAGCTCGGTGTATATATATATATATATATTATTATATAATTGTAATATATACATTTAACACCTACATAATACAATATATACTATAATAGAGATATATATATACAAAGATAGATATACACTATATAATATATATATATACATATATTGATATCATATATATATATATACATTATAGATAGATAATATATATATATTACATATATGTAATAATAGATATATATGTATATATATAATATAGTATGTATATATATATATAATATAGTGTAATATATATTATATATAGATAATATATATAATAGAAGATATATTATATATATATCATATAGATATATTATATATAACTTATATACTGTTCTGAGAAGTAACAAAAAATTGTGTTCTGAAAAGTTAGATGCAGTTAAAGCTTGTGAGGCGAATAGTGAAGTGAGTCTGGAAAAAAAAAAGTTCCAAGAAGTAAGCAAGTAAAAAATCCGCCGAAGTTTCCTCGGCGCAATTGAATTTTCTGCACAACGTATGAAACTGCATGAAACTATCAGGCGCGGCCCATGAAAATTGCATGCACTCCCCAGTGGCGGCCGGTGTTATTGGCCCCTATAGCGGTGCCAGACGTACGATCATGGCTAACTTTAACCTTAAATAAAAAAACAATACTGAAGGTAGAGGGCTTCGATTTGGTAAGCTTGATGATTGGATGGTGGATTATCAACATACCAATTTGCAGCCCTCTTGTTGACGGACATACTAATAGCCATCTCAATAGTTATCTTTCACAGAAAACTAAAAAATAATGTTCTGAAAAGTTAGTTGCGGTTAAAGCTGTGAGAAGGTTTGGGAAGAGAGTCTGGAATCTGTAGAAGTATCAATAACCAAGCGTTTGTTTGCGTTTCTAAGACAGAGAAGTAAAGCGGAATGCACAAATGAAGGGGGAAAAGTAATAAACAAACCCAAAAATTGGAAAAAATTTGAGAAATGATTTAAACGGAAAAAAAGATATGATAGTGGCTTAATTACAGTGAATAACATAAAGCAACCAAAGGGGAATAAAGAATGTTTGAAACCTATGAAGATTAGATTAAGTAAGAATTGTACAGCAGGTTCTTGTAGCAGAATACAAAGAAAAGATAGAATAAGTGAACAGTTAAAAACCAAAAATTGCTGTGGAATTTCACAGATCAAGTACAGTTAATCAATCAAAAAATTATTAAAAAGAGCTTAGAATCTGTAAAGTAAAACGGACCAAAAATTACGCAAGACTTTCTAAGATCTAAGCAAGTAAAGGAAAAATGCTTTGTGTTTTTTACTATTACTATTCGAGTGAACTTTAACCAAGGGAGATATAAGTTCACATCGGCTACATAATCCTTTTGAATCAAGTTTCTCTATAAGGAATCGTTATTAACCCATCTCCACCATGATAGTTGACCATTAGGTTTATATATGTACGTGGTGTGTATGTGAATACGTGTTTGTGTGTGTGTGTATGAAGAGGGAGCTGTTGATTTATTTTTTCTTTCATGTGAAAGCTTGCTTTATAACTTAGTAAGGTTTTAGTCTTGTTTCCTGTGGATATTTGCTTATCTTTCATATCATGATAGGCGGCAGTTATATAAATGCTAATTGATTCAGGTACTGATTCAATACATTTGGAAACAAATCTCGTTACATCTAAATGTAACTTTCTTTTTACTGGCTCTTCCCTTTGATCAAAATATTTGACAGACGAGCTGACGAAGGGATTTTCCTTAAGAAAAACACTGGGTCATCACTAAAGTCTTCATTAACCGATAATGGAATGCCATTAGGATTAGGATTTCAGTTGTCGTCTTTGTTCTTCTTCTTCTGTTTCGTTACAGAATTGGCCTTTCCCATTTCCTACACATTCCAGTTAACCTGATCTATACGCCTTGTTCACCGTTTTCTTTGCAACTCTGACGTAATCTTTTGTGCCCTTATTGATCTTGAAACCGTTTGCCGTGCCCTTAGAAACCCTACCCCCTTTTCTCTTGAGGTATTCATTCGACCTTTCTTTGTCGTGGCTCTCTCTCTCTCTCTCTCTCTCTCTCTCGTTGAATTTGACCTTTCTTTGTTGTTCGATTAATGGCCTCTTTCTTTCTCTCTAGTGACCTGACATTGAACCTTCTGTCTCTTGCTTAATTACCTGGAACCTTCTATCTCTTGCCCTTTTTGATCTTGAACTGAGAATGAATATCAAGACTAAGACGACTGATTTGAACCAAATGAACTGTTATTGTATTTTACTCAAATTAAACTTACAGGAGGGAGAGGAAAGTCTCGAAGTGTACATTGTTTATTATGATAGTAATCAAAATCATGATAAAGTAAGAATAATGTAAGAGAGGATAAAAAGCCTTATTTCCTTTCTTAGGAAAATGCTTGACGAAGAAAACTTCACTGAGTTTAAAATTCTCTTGACTTCCATTGCGATAAACTTTCGAGAGAAATGTATTTAAAAAAGGAAAGCCATAAAGGAACTGGCCGTATTTGTATCGTGACGAAGTTATAAAGCAAAGAATGAAAGAAAACTTCGAGTCTAGCCCCTTGATTAACATCTTAGAAAGCAGGAAATGCATAGTTTAGAAATACTAAACAGAAAAAACACCCAAGACAGAGTCAATACCGCAGTTCTTGGCATCCCGTGGATGTAAAAGAGAAAATATTCTTGATACGTACCCTTGGGTAAGCTTCGACAAAACATTCGATGGTGACATTATCTCCTGTTGGGACTCCCACCAGCTGATTAGGGACATGAATCTGAGGAGAAACTGTAACGAACGATTTGAAATGTGATTATGAAATGGAATACGAGATCTTTGATGTTGTTCCTCTGATCTGATCAAATACCATTGTCAAGTGTTATCACTGTGAATAGCCTTCTTTCAATTCTTTGAAAACAAGAAGTACAGACAGTAAATAGATAATGAACTACACTTCAAAAGCTTCATAAGAAAATTTAAGATATAAATTCAAGTCAGTATCATAGATGAAATTAGAAAAAAGTTTCATAAAGACTAGTTTGATTTATTTCTTCAGTTTTCACTATACTATGGAAGCTGAATTGCAAAACAAACAAGTTACATTCAGTAAGCAATTGTTTTTAAAAGGGACAACAAAGGGCGAATCTCGAAATATTAACCATCAAGCATTCACACAAAAAAATAATAATAAAAGAACGTAATCGATATAAAGAGAATAAGAATAGAATGAAAGAAAAGTAGAACAGTTATATTACAAAGTAATCAAAGAATGTGGTTCTGAGGTGTGACAGTCAACGAAGATATTTCGTATCGAAAAATGCCAAGCAACTACTTGATTTGATGGACTTAATCTATCAAGACAAGCAATGTGTCATGAGATGAGGAACTTTCGGCCATCAAGTGGATAAGACATTGAAAAGAGGAGTGGTTGAACAGTATGACAAAGAGATCGTTTTAGAAAAAGGATATGAAGTACTAGGACTAAAGATGGATTTGGGAGAAAACCTCACAGCCATATTAAGAAGCAATAGTTAGATAAGTTAAAAAGCAAGACTGAAGAAAGGAAGTGGAGATGAAGGTAAAGTAAAAGGCTAAAAAATTGGTGCAGCAATGGGCAGAACAGAAACGGCATCAAGCCTACTTGGGGTCCAAGAACTACTTGAAAGGGCTAATACAACGGGCCCGGGAGACTTACATTCAACATGTAGGGTGATTCTCTTACTGACGGAGGGAGGGACGCCGTTGGAGGCTATGCAAAGGTACGCCCCCATGTGGGTCCTGCTGACTTGGTGGAGTTGCAGCTTAGTTCCTTCATGCACAACCTCTGCGAAGAAATATTCAGACGTTTCAACAAGACAGAAAGAATCATATTTTTCTTCTAAACGCATAAATGAATTGGACAGGTTCCGGAATAAACAAGGAAATAAGAATTGGGGGGAGAGGGGTGTTTGGGTCTTAACCATGATGGAAGAGACAGAGTTATTTTTCAAGGGACAAGGGTAGAAAAATCAAATTAAATGTTTAACATTTCATTTTCTGAAGCAATAAACACACGCAGTAGAGAAGACTGTGACTATGACAGCATCGAGAGCCAAGATATGAGCTCAGGCACCTGTGTTTCAAGGTTGAAGTGATGTAATAATTTTTATACATTCTCCCTCATCTCTTGAGAATGACACATGCCCTTAACCACTCTCAGATGATTGTTTTACATCAACCTGACGTTACAATATGAAAAGTCATCGAAGTAACCCTGAATTAGGTTCAGCAAAGGTATTCAAACTTGGGCATTAAACAAAGAAATCTAGGCTCCACTTTGCACGATTTTGTTCAGAACACATTTTAAAATTTCCAGTATAAACGGTAAGGAACGATAGCATTTCGCGTGTATGCGATAGTAACTGAGTAATGAATGAAAAAACAGGGAAGGTGATGAGATTCCTTACGCGTAATGCCATAATGCATGAGTTCTGACCACTACTACGCATGTCAATAAGACAGTAAAAGTTTTTGGAGTTCATATTTTTGATACCCGTCATTAAGAGGACCAATATTAAAAAATTCTGTATTTACGCCCAGTTATTTTACGACCACAATGAAGCCTGGAAAATCTGCTCCTAAGAAAAAATGCTCCTGAAAAAAAAGACAGAAGCATCCGAGAAATTTTGAAAGAAGAAAAGAGAAGAACAAGATTCTGAAACGAAAGAACTAACGCGCTTGGGTTCGAATGTCATTAACAGTAAATCAAGTGATTATGAGATGAAAAAAAAATATATAATTTTGACTTGGCTGCCCAAGGTCATCTAACACTACCCGCGAAATATCTTACATAAATTCAGTTGTTTTTAAATTTTTTTTATTGAAATTTTTTTTTTAGTAACGATGACCTAACGTAAACCGTGGAAAGGAAAATGTCCTACCTGGCTTCCGCGTGTTCGTGACGATCATCTCGCCGTCCTCCCGTCTCCACATGATGCGGGGCTCGGGGGCGCCCGTGGCCGAGCATTCCAGCACGACGTCCGTCTTTTCCCGCACCTGGATCTCGCTGGGACTGCTCTTCAGGTCTTCGATGTTCGGAGGCACTGGAAGGAAGGGCGTGCACGTCTCTGATGATTTGCTTCGTGAATTTAAAGCTTGATGAGGTAGTTTCCTTGGACGCGAGTGAATTTAGGTCTAAGGTTGCATATGGACGTTGTTTAGGTTTTGTAAATCACTGTCACGATGAGATGGAATATATTCTACGTGTTCAAGCTTAGAAAAGATACACACACACACACACACACACACACACACACACATATATATTATATATATATAAATTATATATATATATAGGCCATATTATATAATCATATTAACGTATATATATCTTATATATATTATTATATAAATACCCTAATATTTATATATATATATATAATCACATAATAAAGTACATAATAACGTGTATATTATATTATTATAATGATATTATATATCTAATAATACACACTATAAATAACTACAAATACTATTATATATATAATATTATACATACATGATATACATAAATATATATATATAATAATATTATAATAATATTATATATATAATTATTATATAATATTAATATATATTGTTACGAAGTGCCAAGTATCTGGTTACCATGCATCAAATATTACCTCACCAAAAGCCAGACACCTGAACCCTCATAACACATTTAAAACGACTGAATACTCTAAAGGCAACAGTGATCCCCTTAACACTTACCAGTATAGCAGAAAATCAGACTAAGTTCATCAAAACAGGTGTGAGGTAATCTTGTAAGTAATTAAATTAATCAAAGGGCATCACTCCATCAACAACTTTAAAACTCTAAGTATTACCCTGATTTCAGAAGTCTAAGTACTTCCCTGGTTCTAAGTCACTTCAATTAAATGAAGGAAAGCAAATCAATTACCACTCTATTTTCTAACCTAACCTAGCATGAATAATCATAATTATAGATATATATATGGTGTAAGATAAAGAAAACACTTATAAAAAAAAAAAAAAAAATTTTAAATACAAAAATTTATTATAAATTCAAAATTTTTATAAGTGAAATTCACAATATCAGGGAAAATTACTGTTACTTGAAACAAAGTAAGTTTAATTAATTCTTGAATCAAATTAAGTAAAATTAAATTAAAATTAATTTATCATAAAATTCAAGAAAATTAATTCAATCAAAATTCAAAAGTGTTAGGCAATAACTGAAAATTTGAAATTAATTCACAAGTGCTAAACAACAATAAAACTGGAAAAGAATTCTAAGTAAATGTAAATAAATTCACAAGTGTTAAATTTAATTAAATGTGCAATGATAAAGCAATGAAAATAACTAAGTCATTAAACGGTAAATGTAAATGAAAATAGAAAACAAAAAGACACACTTCAATAAGAAAATGAATAAATGCACAAACAATGGAACAGACACAAACACAAAAAATATCAGCAATTTGTAAAAGTGTAAATCTTTTTCATTCAAAAACACTAACCAACAGTTTTTACCAAACCTTCGTAACAGACAACAGTTCCTATCAATTATTAATTAAACACACTCCCTATCCATTATTAGTTATTCACTGTTCCTAACAATTATTAGTTGCAACTAATAAAAATATAACACTTTACCTTTTTTGGTATACCAACTTCTTTTCTTCTCTTGTAAATTACACTTTCACAAAAAACAAGGCGCCGTTACGAAATGTTTGTTCAGATTCCACAAAAGAAATTAAATAAACTAAATAAATTCTAAGAAATATCAAATATACAATTCTCACAATATGAGTGACCAAATTTACGTTACGTTAATTTAATCTCGATGTCGATGAGAGAGAGAGAGAGCGAGAGAGAGAGAGAGGGAGAATCTAACTGCCGAGGTCGGTCTTAAGATCGAATGAAAATCTCTTCCTTTATGGAAATGACAGAGCAGATGTCTCAAAACGTTCTAGGCACGAAAGCTTCTCGAAAGTTCTGAAATCTGACGCAATCTTACACACACAAATGTGCAACATCCACGTGGGACTTGGCAAATACATACACGTACAAGACAAGACTGCTCAACAGATACGTACCCGATTGAAACGGAGGGTAAACGATAATTAAAGAATTGACATGTTTTTGATGACACGTAAAAAAGAGTCGAGCTCATTATCAAACGCGCTGACAGAGCAGGGACGCAAACGGATCTCGCAGACTCTAATTTCAAAGTGCTGACATAAAGTAAACATTTGCAGCTTTGAAAAGACAAGGATCTCCTCTTTACGTTATATATATATTCTTTTACAAGACGTTAATGCGAAATCTGAACACACATTTTAAAACATCCTATTCTAAGCTATCTAGGAATCTGAAAAAATGTTACACAATCTACAAGACATTTCAAAGAGGGGAAAACATGCATTTTGAAAGTAGCAATATATTAATATACCTTCCCCCAGAGAAGTTTTTTTATCACGGTGTTGAATCCAACGATTCGCAACGAGAGAAAATAATCAGTAACTACATTGTTTTTGCCACTAATGTGCTGCACTCTTAAGTTATACTGTTGCAGGCACAAAGACCACCTGGTCAGTCTTTGATTGTGATTTCATTTTCTGGATAAAATGACAGTGGATTGTGATCAGAAAACACTACAATTTCTTCATTCCTAGGTCTATTCACATACACTTCAAATTTTTTCAATGCGGTGATTAAGGCTAAAGTTTCCTTCTCGATTGTCGAATATACTTTCTGATGTTTTTTCAATTTTGTAGACATGAAGCATATAGGATGGTAGATATTATTTTCATCTTCTTGAAGTAGAATAGCTCCAACACCACAGTCTGACGCATCAACTTGTATCACAAATTTCTTGTCGAAGTCTGGAGCTTGAAGTACTGGTCTTGAAGTTAAAATGGCTTTTACCTTCTCAAAGGATTCTTGACACTCTGGAGGTCCAAATAAACTTAGCTTTGGGACTAGTCAAGTCTGTCAAGGGAGCTACTACGGCTGAGAAATTTGTGCAAAACGACGATAGAAACCAGCCATCCCCAAAAATCTCTGTAGCTGTTTCCTGGTAGTAGGTGTGGTAGCCTTACGGATACCTTCTACATTAGCATTTACTGGAGCAAGAAGGCCTTTCCCAACTTCAAACCCAAGATACTGTACAGTTGCCTTTCCAAACTCACTCTTCTCTAGGTTGATTGTTAATCCTGCTCTTGTAGTTTCTTGAAAACTTTCTTCAGAATCTTCAGATGTTCTTCCCACGTTGTAGAGTAAATCACGATGTCATCTAGGTATACACTACTCCTTCATTGATCCTAACAGTTGATCCATCACTCGTGAAATGTTGCGGGTACATTCATCAGACCAAACGGCAGAACAGTATACTGATATAGTCCAAAAGGAGTAATAAAAGCTGACAGCAGCTTCGCATTCTCATCTAAGGGAATTTGATAATATCCTTTCAACAAGTCTATCTTGGAAACAAACTTGGCTTGCCCAATATTATCAAAGTAACTGATCTATAAGAGGCAAAGGGATAATTATCAGCCACATGATAGAATTCAGCTTCCTATAATCAGTACACATCCTAAATGAACCATCTGGTTTCTTCACCAACACACATGGAGAAACTAAAGTGACTTGAACTGGGTTCTGCTAATCCATGTTGCAGCAAATACTCAACTTCCTTCTTCAAAACATCTCGATGATACGGTGATAAGCGATAGGCTCTTTTGCTTGAAAGGTTTTCCATCTTCTTGAATCCTGATTTCATGCTTGGTCAGATCAGTACGTATAGGCACATCTGAAAAAATTTCTGGAAAACTTCTAATTACGTCACTTAAGTCTTCACCTTGTTCAACACTCAGATGTTTCAGTTATCCTCCAAATTTTCCAAAATTGAAGAATTATTCATCTTGCTTGCAGCTCCAATTCGTAGCCATCATCGTCTTCTGTAGATAAAGTTGTCTGGGTTACTGACACAGTTTCAGTTTAGTTTCTGTGAAATAAGGTTTCAAGAGGTTCACATGTATCTTCCTTTGTCTTCTTCTTCTTTCTGGTGTTTCAATCACTAAGTTCTATCACTTAACTTCTGAATTATCTTGTAAGGACCTGAAATTTATTAGTGAGAGGAAATCTCTTGACAGGTAAGAAACACTAACACTTGTTGACCAACACTAAAACTTCTTAGCTTAGTCTTAGCATCAAATCTCCTTTTCATTTTCTCTTGACTCATTTTCAAGTTTTCTAAAGAGAATTTCTAATCTCTTTCAACCTCTTCCTTAAGTTCTTCACATACTCTGCTTGGCTTTCCTCTTGATTTTCTTCCCAATTTTCTGCAAGAATCTTCAACGGTCCTCTCACTTCTCTTCCAAAAATCATCTCATTAGGTGAACATCCATACTTTCTTGATAAGCATTCCTAACTTCAAACAACATTAATGGTAAACCAACATCCCATTCTCTACTTGACTCAGAACAATACTTTGTCAGCATACTTTTCAATGTCTGATGGAACCTTTCCAAGGCACCTGAGTTTCTGGATGATAGGCAGTGGATAACTGTTGTTTCACTCCTAACAAATTCATCACATCCTGGAATAACTTTGAAGTAAAGTTTGTTCCTCTGTCACTTTGTACTATTTCTGGTATACCAAACTTTGAGAAAAACTCCACAAGTTTTCTCAGCAACTATCTTGGCAGATATGTTTTCTAACAGGGATTGCTTCTGGATACCTTGTCACTGGACACATTAATGTCAATAAATACTCATTTCCTTTCTTTGTCTCGGCAATGGTCAACCATATCTATAATCACTTTGCTAAAGGGTTCTCTCTAACTTCTATAGGTTGTAGGGGGGCTTTCTTGATGGTTTCATTCGGTTTTCCAGCTATCTGGCAGGTATGACACTCACGACAAAAAACCTGCTAACATCTCTGTGAAGGTCCAGGCCAGAAAAAATATTTCATGATCTTCTCCACAGTCTTCCTGATTCCCATATGTCCAGACTCATGAGCTACTGCAATCACTTGCTTTCTCAATGGATATGGAATCAAAATTTGATGATATTCGCCCATTCAGCATCTCCTGGTATATCTGTAGGTCTATACTTCCTCATCAGCAAACCTTCCTTCAGATAGTAACAGGTAGGAGTTTGTTGCATCTCTTCTCGATCAAAACAATCTGAAGAACAAAAATCAGTTAACGATGCATCCTTCTTCTGCAAGTCCATCAGCTTCTCTCTTGTCACTTGACCAACCTTCAAAGGTTGAATTCTCAATATCTGCTAACTCAGCTACTGTAGTTTCACTACTGTCTCAGCAACACTTTGACTACTCGGAGTCCCTTCAGGAAACATCAGGTTCTTCTTCTTCGTCGTCGTCTTCTTCATCTTCTTGGGAAATCTCTTCTTGGTCAGCGCTATGGGAAACTTCACTTCCCTGGAATAATTCTTCTAAGCACAAAGATCCTTCACTTGATCCTTCTTGGGTGTGTAAATCCTCAGTTTCTTCACTTACAGTCGTAGTCCCTCTTCATACTTCTGGTAGTTACAACTAGCCAAACAGGTGGGGGTTATTCTTCTCCAACTCTCTGTAGGACTAATCCTCAATGGTTTGTCTGTCACTACAGGACAAGGAATAAATGGCACACCACCAACTTCATTCCCCAACAGAACATGTATACCTTCCACAGCTAGTGAGTCCTTTACAGCAAAATCAACATTCCCTGTCACCAATTCACATGACAGGTGTAAGCGGCATATAGGAGTTTACTTCCTCTCCTCCTATACCCTTCAAAATAAACTGAATCTCCTGTGAGACTCTTCTCCAAACTGAGGGTGAGAACCACGTACTACCACACTATGGTTACTCCCTGTATCACGTAATATCTTGACTGGTACCTGCATACTTCCTTCTTGAGTTGCACAGCATACCCTCATAGATATATGGCTTAAAAGCCTCCACACTGCTTAACCACTCACTGCTTGAGGTAACATTTCCACTGGTTGCTAAACATTCAGCTTGTTTAGTTTCATTCTTCTCTGGAGTCTGATCTTTCCCACACTGCTCTTCGTAGTTTGTTTCACAACTTGACTAACTGGTTTTGACTGCTGTTGATTCCGGTAACACTCTTGACTGTAGTGTCCTACTCTTCCACACTTGAAACAGACAACATTAGGTTTCTGTAACTGTCTTGAAAAACTGGATGAGGATTTCACATTAATTTGCTGAGCGTATTTCCTTGTGTACTCTTAGTAGTATCACTTGAAGGTTTCCATTAAATTTGTTCCTGTTATTTGGATAAGACTTAAAACCTGGGCGTTGTTGACTCTGGTACTTGACATTGTAATTACGTTTGCTACTGATTATATTGTAATCTTCACTAAGTGTAGCAGCTTTGTCAAGTTTCTTCACTTCTCTCTCTCTTAAATAAGCTCTTATATGTTCAGGAATTCCCTTAAGATACTGTTCAAGAACAAGTAACTCTTCTAACTCATCAAAAGTTTTAACTTTAGCAGCTTCTACCCAACGTTTGAAACACCTTCTCACTTTGTAAGCATAATCTAAGAAGGTTCCCTTCTCTATCTTTTCTAAATTTCTGAATCTCTCATTGTAGTACTCTGGGGTCATCTGGTAAACTTGTAGCACACTGTGTTTAAGTACTTTGTAGTACTTTACACTGATCAGCTGTTAAGGCTAGATAGACATCTTCTCCCTTACCAATCAAGACACTTTGTAGCAAACTGACCATTTATCCTCTGGCCATCCATACCTGAAGCCACTTTCTCAAAGTGATCAAAAAACTCATCTGGAGCTTCTTCAGTAAACTTAGGGATTAACTTCTGTACTCTCACTACATCAAATACAGGGTCTTGATTACCTTGGTTAGGGTTAGACGGTGTTACAGGTAATGTGGATCTAGCGTTTATTAATTCCATTTCCCTTTCATGTCTTGCGATTTCTCTTTCCTCCTTTTATTCTTTCTCTTCCTCTTCTGCTGCTTTTTCTTCTTCTCTTTCTCTTCTTTCTTGTTTTTCCCTGTCTATTCTTTCTCTTTCAGCTTGCATTCTCTCTCTTTCAGCTTGCATTCTCTCTCTTTCAGCAAGCATTTTTAGCTTAATCAAATTCTCTTCTGCTTCAATGCGTCTAAGCTCTAACTCTGCATCACTTTTCTCTTTCTTTTCTGCTTGTTTATTATGAGATCAGCACGTGCTACATTCAACAACTCTTGAGCCAATTCTAACTCATCTTCATCAGTTTATTCTACCAGAGTTTATCAATGATTCCATAGCAATAACATCTTATTTGTGCCTTTACCATACTAGTAGACACATAACCACCACATGCCTCTGCTAAAGCGCTCCACTGTGCTCTAGACAGAGTGGTTTCAGACAGAACTTGAACGGAAGGAGCTGCTAAAAATTCTGAACATTGAACTGAGCCATTTTCCTCTAAGTTATCAACTTATAATTCAATACAAATAAATGCAAAACAAAAACTATATGGTCACTCTAACCTAAAAAATACTATTCCTAACACACCAGTATATTCTAGAGTGATAATGAAATCTGCTTTCCCGGTCTCTGGGCACCATTAAACAATGTTACGAAGTGCCAAGTATCTGGTTACCATGCATCAAATATTACCTCACCAAAAGCCAGACACCTGAACCCTCATAACACATTTAAACGACTGAATACTCTAAAGGCAACAGTGATCCCTTAACACTTACCAGTATAGCAGAAAATCAGACTAAGTTCATCAAAACAGGTGTGAGGTAATCTTGTAAGTAATTAAATTAATCAAAGGGCATCACTCCATCAACAACTTTAAAACTCTAAGTATTACCCTGATTTCAGAAGTCTAAGTACTTCCCTGGTTCTAAGTCACTTCAATTAAATTGAAGGAAAGCAAATCAATTACCACTCTATGTTTCTACCTAACATGAATATAATCATAATTATATATATTTATACTGGTGTAAGATAAAGAAAACACTTATACAAATTTTAAATACAAAAATTTATTATTAAAATTCAAAATTTATAAGTGAAATTCACAATATCAGGAGGGAAAATTACTGTTACTTGAAAACAAAGTAAAGTTTAATTAATTCTTGAATCAAACAATAAGTAAAATTAAAATTAAAATTAATTTATCATAAAATTCAAGAAAATTAATTCAATCAAAATTCAAAAGTGTTAGGCAATAACTGAAAATTTGAAATTAATTCACAAGTGCTAAACAACAATAAAACTTGAAAAGAATTCTAAGTAAATGTAATTAAATTCACAAGTGTTAAATTTAATTAAATGTGCAATGATAAAGCAATGAAAATAACTAAGTCAATTAACGGTAAATGTAAATGAAAATAGAAAACAAAAAGACACACTTCAATAAGAAAATGAATAAATGCAACAAACAATGGAACAGACACAAAACACAAAAAATATCAGCAATTTGTAAAAGTGTAAATCTTTTTCATTCAAAAACACTAACCAACAGTTTTTACCAAACCTTCGTAACAGACAACAGTTCCTATCAATTATTAACAAACACTACTCCCTATCCATTATTAGTTATTCACTGTTCCTAACAATTATTAGTTTGCAACTAATAAAAATATAACACACTTTACCTTTTTTGGTATACCAACTTCTTTTCTTCTCTTGTAAATTACACTTTCACAAAAAACAAGGCGCCGATACGAAATGTTTGTTCAGATTCCACAAAAGAAATTAAATAAACTAAATAAATTCTTAAGAAATATCAAATATACAATTCTCACAATATGAGTGACCAAATTTACGTTACGTTAATTTAATCTCGATGTCGAGTGAGAGAGAGAGAGAGCGAGAGAGAGAGAGGGAGATCTAACTGCCTCGAGGTCTTAAGATCGAATGAAAATCTCTTCCTTTATGGAAATGACAGAGCAGATGTCTCAAAACGTTCTAGGCACGAAAGCTTCTCGAAAGTTCTGAAATCTGACGCAATCTTACACACACAATGTGCAACATCCACGTGGGACTTGGCAAATACATACACGTACAAGACAAGACTGCTCAACAGATACGTACCCGATTGAAACGGAGGGTAAACGATAATTAAGATTGACATGTTTTTGATGACCACGTAAAAAAGAGTCGAGCTCATTATCAAACGCGCTGACAGTAACCAGGGACACAAACGGATCTCGCAGACTCTAATTTCAAAGTGCTGACATAAAAGTTAAACATTTGCAGCTTTGAAAAGACAAGGCTCTCTCTCTTTACGTATATATATATTCTTTTACAAGACGTTAATGCGAAATCTGAACAACACAAAACATCCTATTGCTAAGCTATCTAGGAATCTGAAAAAATGTTACACAATCTACAAGACATTTCAAAGAGGGGAAAACATGCATTTTGAAAGTAGCAATATATAATAATATATATATTTGTACGTGCGAGTGCGTGTGTGCGAACAACAAACTAAATTAATTCGTCATGTTGCTTAGTTACCACTAGTTTTACATTTTCTGAGCAATAGTTCGGGTGTCTCTTGAAACCTGCCTCAAGGCCTAGACGTATGTCATATCGTGAAAGCATTTCCTGCTAAAGAAATTCGGATACGGATCCTTTCGTCAGTGGTAGTTTCGGTTCTTACAAGTCAGTTCAGTTGGTAAAGGGATATTGATAAGATAGCCGGATATCATGATGGGCATTTATGTAACAGTGGTGAATGACATTTTTTGGCAGGTGGTGGAGCCTCGCGAGTTTTTCGATGAATACTGTTGCATTTGCTTGCCTGTGATTCTGGTTTGATGCAAGGGTTGTTTGCAAGTCATGAAAATGTGTGTAGAATTACGAAAAGACTCCAGTTAATTTCTTTTTCTAGAGCTGAAACTTTAGTGATCGGATGAACGTTGTTTTGGTTTTCCCGGAATGATTTTTATTGTTTCATTATAATTTTTTTTTTTGCTCTTATTTTCTTCTCTAAGTTTGGAATATTTTGTTTTGCTGTCCTATCATAGTCAATTGCCTTTTAGTCTTGAAAGTTTGCTTATCATGATGATGGTAATGAATAACAAAATTACTGCACACTAAGGGTAGCTGTCCTGCGCGTGCTTAACCATTAGCAGTGTGGAAGGTCTTATTGTTTGTAGAAAGAAATGCCTACAAGTGATATCCTGCACACTGGGGAGCTTTTAGATGAATCTCGGATAGGATGTAGAAAATGTAATAATTAAAGGAATTAAAAAACGTACATTAAATACAGCTTGAGCTTTTAATCCTTTCTGAAACCTAGGAGATATTCTCTTTAATTAAACAAGTTGTAAATTGCACACACAGCATATGTATATATATATATATTATATATATATATATATATATATATACTATATATATATATATGATATATATACGTATATACATATGTATATATATATATATATATATATATATATATATAGATATACATATATATGTGTGTATATATATGTATTTATATTATATGTAAATATACATACATACACATATATAACTACAAATATGCATACATATATATATTATTATATATAGATAGATAACTATACTCTGTTTTTTCATCTGTCCATCCGCCTGTGGTGCTTTTTATGGTAACACTGCGTCCCGGGCTTTAGATAGTTACGCTATTTGTAAGTTTTAGGTAAATAAAAGGATATCTGGGTGTACATTTGCAACTGAAAAGTGTTTTAATAATTTACTGTATGCGAATTACACCGTTAATATTCGAAATAAGATATTATAATCGTTGAATGTAACTATCTAAAGCCCGGGACTCTGTTACCATACAAAAACACCACAGGCGGATGGACAGATGAAAAATAACAGAGTATAGCTACATAGATAGATAGATAGGTGTTTGTGTGCCTAAGAGAACGTCAGACATATTTTAAATTATTTGCAGTGTACCACGTCACAGTCCAAGGAAGCCCTTCAAATTTCTACTTTTCAAGTCGGCGCCAAGTAAATAATTCACATTGGATTAACTATCACGTAATAGGTACTAGAAGTACATTACATTCACCACACAAGCGCATTTATGGAATCACGATTCCTCTTGTTTTGCGTTTGTATTTTTGCCTGAAAAATACAAAGTTGTATCTCACGAAAGGCCACCCGCTGAACCAACGGTCAGTTCTGCCGTCATGTTACTCATCCCAATTTACCTGCGCCTGGGTTTGACCTCCCTTTTCTTTGGACCTTGGGTCATTCGACTATAGCAGAGCGTTTTACTCACCCACAACTTCCAGGAGTCCCACTTGAGAAAGGGCGGGATCCGTGTTCACCTGGCACATGTAGTAGCCAGCATCGTCCTCAGTCACTCCAGTGATATGGAGGGTCCACGTCTTGTGCGAATCGTGCGTCACGCTGTATCTCGAGATTCGCGAGATCATCCGCGTGTGAACTGCCACTATCATCTGCCTCTTCAGGTGGATCCAGCCGACCTGCGCGAATGAAGGGATAAATAAAAGAGCAAATAGAAGCGTAAATAAATCAAAACAAACACATATATGAATTAAATTAATAAGCACATTGTTAATAATATAGAATAATATATATATCTATCTTAATATTAATATATATATAGATATATATACATATATTATATATAATAACATTCAGTAGTATTTTGAATACGATGCCTACAAGTTCTGCCCATCACATAGCTGGATAATTAGAAAGTATATTCACGAATGTAACAGTGGATGAAACCATCTACATTATTTTAAGGAGAGTCTTCACTCGAGGATCCCAAGCCCTTTGAATATTATATATATATAGATAAATATGTTATGTATATATATTACATATATAGTTATTATATTAATAATATAGATATATATATTATATATACATATATATATTTATTTATATAAAATAAATATAATATAGAATACAAACATAAAAACTGTATGTGTTTTAATGGGGTAAAAATCAAGATAAATATTAACAGCCACGGAGGAAAAACAAATACAGTAGGCGTAATTAATATCAAATTAAAAATAGGATGGAAATATAAAAAGGCCATGAGAGAAACAATACGAAAAAGAATCGATCTCCGTTTCTAAAGAAGCCAGATCTGTGCATCTTTTGATTCTCCCTAACACTTGCGCACAACATTAACCACATCGTTAAGGTTCAATAATGTAAATGTTTTCACTTCTGAAAGAAGAGTTTGCTGATTATAGATTTCAAAGGTACGAAAATAAAATATTCCTTTATAAAATCTGCTCGTGGCCTCACAAAAATGTAGGTGACAGAAAATAGTAGCCATATAAGAGGATTTATCCTTTTCATTTGGTGGGTTTTTAATCATTATCACTCGCCTTCCCATCCCATTTACGTAGAACTCTTCTATTGCCGCTCGCTCCTGTCTATATAATATATATATATATATATATATATATATATATATATATATATATATATATATGTATGCATATATATATATATATATATATATATATATATATATATATATATGTATACATTATATATATATATTATACATATACATATACATATCATATACATAGACATATACATATATATATATATATATATATATATAATATATTATATATATATATATATATACATACATATCATATATATACATGTATATATATATTTGTGTATATATTATATATATCTATTCATATACATATATATATGTATATATATATATAATATTTATATATATATATATACATATATATATGTTATATATGTATGTATATATGTATGTATATAGCTAGATGCTATCTTATCAAGATTTTGAATCAGTCTATACTTCGTTTTCTCTTCTGTCAAACGTCTCAGGAATAACGAAAATTCATTCGGTATTCTTTCCATTTACTTTTCTTCTCTCTAGAAGACGGATTGTTTCTCCTACTCTCTCGGCGGCTTCATCAGGACTGGATTATAAATGGACATACATGGTTTTTATTACTGTATGCAAATATTTGAATTTCAAACATGATGTCGTTGGGGTTCTGAAGTTCTATTGGTTGGTTGATCTCATTCTCTCGCTGGCCTTCTGGACGGCAGAATGGGCATTTTTGGCATTCCGTTTGACGTGCCTATGCTGAGGCTTGCATCCAATTGTCTTGATTCACTTCATTTTCAGTAGTCATGTCCAGGGGTGCTCTGTCGCTCGTGTCTCCCTTCGGACTCTTGCGGATGTCCTGTGGGTTCCCTGAAGAAGGGAGGATGAAGTCAATGTTCATCTGTATATTTAATACTAAGCATTGCTGATCTATACTCACAGATGCTTTTATTTGTAATCTGTGGAACTGGACTTCTCTATGCACGATCTGTGTTGTCCAATAATTCTTCTAGTGACGGGTTATGGTCATGGTCATCTACGTAGTGTTGAAATATTGCCTCTTGGTTGTGATGAGCTTGCAATCTCTTACACAGAGTGGTAATGGTATGACCTATGTAGTAATTGCTTAGGGTTTGACATATCATTTCAGTACATTTAAATTTGTATAGTGCATTGGTCGACTCCCACATCTCTCTATGGGGACCCATGCTATTTCGCATTACTTAGGTTCTGACTGGGTTTGGGCGACAACACATCCACCTGTTAGATTGCTGTCCTATCCATTATTAGTTAGGAGCTGCCTGACACTTTTGAGCTGTGCATGAGTAGCTTAGTGCATAATTGCACATCTAACAGACATGGCTATAGAGCATTTTTAAGTGTCAGGTCACTCCCAACGGGTGTAAAGGCACCGACCCACATAAGTTGCCTTTTGGTACTCTGTAGTACCGATTGTACCTGTCTCCTCTCTTCTTCACATTTACATCTAAGAAGGGAAGTCAGCCTTCGGCACCATATTCAAGAGTGAAGTTTTGGCTAGAGTGCCTCTTCACGGTAAACTGTGGGTGGCTTCTTCGTCAGTATTGATTGCAATGAGGATTTCTTCTGTTATCAGGCATATGTCATCGGTTTCAGATGGGAATTTAAGTTTCTCTCTTCGACATCTGCCGTGTACATATTAGCAAATCGGACGCCAAGGAGGGGATCCTACGGTGACACCATCTACCTGTCGAAAGAGGTCACCCCTAAGTGAGAGGAAAGGGGCCTCCTGGCTACAGATTTGGAGAAGACATTGAAGGGCATCGTATGGTATGTCAAGGGGCATGGGATCCGAGTGAAAGACTCCTTAAAATAATGCAGATGGTTTCATCCACTGTTGCGTTTTTGAATAGACTTTCAATATCCAACGTTGTGATGACAGAACTTGTAGGCATAATATTCAAAATATCAATGAAATCTACCGGGGAAACCACCGAGTGCCACCTAGGAATGTAAGGAGCGATGATCCAATTCCGAGTCTTGGCTATTTCATAAGCTGGAGGTTTAACTTGGGCAATTATAGGGTGCAACAGGTTGCCGGCCTTATGAGTCTTGATCAGTTCCTCTTTGGATGAGTGGTTTTCGTGCTCGCCTACTAATCAGGTGGTCCGGAGTTCGATTCTCTGCTCGGCCAACGTGGAATCAGAGGAATTTATTTCTGAAGATTGGAATTCTTTTCTCGATATAATGTGGTTCGGATCCCGCAATAAACTGTAGGTCCTGTTGCTACGAAACTAGTTGGTTCCTAGCCACGTAAAAAATATCTAATGCTTCGGGCCAGCCCTAGGAGAGCTGTTAATCAGCTCAGTGGTCTGGTAAAACTAAGATATTCTTGACTTAATCTATGAGTCTTGATGGTATTGTGGCAATACCCTGGCCCATAGTCTCTGATAATCAAGGGCAGTTTCATAGATGTATCATCAGAATTTATTTTCTTAATTATCACTTACAGGTTTCTCTTCAGGCTTTCAGTAAGGTCCTCGCTTAGTGGCTGGAAGTTCGCAAGATCACTCACTCCTATAAATCTCCCGTTGGTGTGCGGCTTCTCTAACAAGCTCCTTCCGAGAGAGAGAGAGAGAGAGAGAGAGAGAGAGAGAGAGAGAGAGAGAGAGAGAGCAATTCATTTATAAGGGTTTCAGTTTCTTTGTGTTTCACTTCCTCGTGAGGCCTTTTAATGAAATGACAATTAAGGCCAAGGTTGAGAAGCTACTTCTGTCCATCAGTGGGGTCTACACCAGCCAGGTTAATGATAATAACTTAACATAATTTATTCAGTTTTTATCTACCCTATTTAAAGTTAAGAATTATTTTTAGACCAGTTTTATTTGTTATTCTCATTGAAAGCTGGATATGGGTTTTCAGTCTCCCCTCAAGGATTGTTTTTGGTAAAAATGAGACTCCACCAATGGGAACCGTACGTTTTATTTTTCACGTATGATAGTTGTTCTGCTGCTCGTCGCCTAATTCTTAGTGTCTTTCCCCCCCCGACCCTTACTAGATCAGGTGAGGGGCCCCTCTGGACGAGTGAGTGGACAATGTGTAGCGAACATCACTGGAGAGGGACCAGTGTCATATTCTCGGCAGCCTATGTCAGTGCTTCTATGCTGTGATTGGATTCTTATTATGATGCCCCCTGGCTTGCTTTGAACCTGACTTTGAGACTTTGCTTTTTTCTGCTGAGTCAGAGGCATTTTGCTTGCCGTGAGCCTGAGTCTGAGGCCTTAGGGTTGCTGTGAGTCTGAGTTTGATACGTACGCATGTTTTCAGGTCACAGCAGCACGAAAATAAAAATAGGCATAATGACAGGGATTATAATAAGGGTTTATAGAATCTGTAGCCCACCGCATTTAGATGAGGAATTGGACTGCGTAAAGGTGGAATGATTTAACAAAATCATTCCACGCAATGTAGTATGGTTCAGGTGTGTTGACGATATAGTTTATATATGGCAGTGGAACGAAAATGTTAATTTTTTTTTTTGCCAATTTATTCAATTAGTACCATCAATGAAGTTTTAGGAATGTAAAAACTTGGTCCTACGAATAATTTCAAAACGAAAAGTGTAAAATGTTTAAATTTTAAAATAGGCGATAGAGATACATGGAAAAAAGATTATCAAACGTATATTTAAACATAGTAGTTGGATTGTAGTAGTAACGAGTCTTTTCTCCTCTCCCCATGACTCTTGTCAGGTGTAGATTTGTGGGCTCCTACGGTCTGTATGTTTGTCGTATTGTCCATTGAGAGTATATTGTGACTTTTACCACTGCCCTAAAGAGTTTTAAAGCCAGTCCTCATTTGACACCTATCGGTTGTGGATTTGGAGTCTAAAACGGTTGTGTATGTTCGTCAGCGCTGTAGTGTATATATTGCTGATTTCTAACACTATGTATCAGTCCTTCGTCAAAGGCTTGGAAATAAAGTTGAAACCAGCGAGGCCATATGACCCGACTCTCGTTTTCTCACCTCTGGCAATGCGATATACATGTATATATATGTATACATATATACATATATATTTATATGTATATATATGTATACATATATACACATATAAATATATATATATATATATATATATATATATATATATATATATTTATATATGTATATATATATAAATACATGTATAACAGAATCACGAAAGTTAGGAACGTGATAAATCCATAAATAAAGATAAATGCCACGAAGGAAAAATAAACGAAGGAGTCTGCGAGATCTTTCGGCTGAAAAGCCCTTTACTGAAGCAGCTACTGACAAAAATACGAGAAAAGACAATACAAGAAGGTTCGTATAACTGACAGATAGGGATTATAAAAGGATTAGTGCCTAGAATCCGACACACCTGGAAGATAAGAAACCTTCCCAAACAAGCATAAACAAAGGGTGCAATTAAAGGTTTAAGACAATCATCTCAGATACAATCTCCAGACAATTAAAGGATTATAGGTGACAGCTATACGGAACCTGGTAGACAAAAAAACCATATTCACAAAAAATGACAGACACACATTACAATAAAAATTTTTTTTAATAACTCTAAGGCAACTGATTTTTATTTAAGTCAGTAATTATATATTGAGGTCATTCTTAAACATGTACAGATACAAGGGTCTAAATGAAAAAGGCCACGACTAACATTGAAATTACAATGAAAAGTAAGTTGTATTAAAGCAGATTCTAAAAGATTTCGTGATAAGACATCTCTTGACCGTGCAATTACTGAACTGTCAATCCAATTATTCGGTGGTTGTTTTCACTTAAATGAATAAATAATGCATGAGATTTTTGCCCAGTTTTTACAGAGTATTTATGCTGGCTTAGCCTTACTTCTAAGCCCTTGCTCGACTGCCGAGGTAGAATGAGGGACAATCCATACATGGAATTTATATATTATGTTGTTGCTTTCTCTGGGGCCATTTTTTATTAACATTCTTTTTAGTGTGTTATTATAGGAAGAAACAAGGTTGACATTAAAAGCTTTTAACAATGGTTTAATAAAGGTTTCAAATCCGTTAAAATAAGGCAAAACTGAGAATGTTCTTAGAATCTCTGTGTTGTTTCAGTATAAAACTTTTGTGGGCTTTATTATAACAAATGTCTAATATATGTGAAGGATAGCATAAATCTTTCCCTATTTTTCTTATGTATTTTAACGGATTTGAAACCATTAAACCATTGTTAAAAGCTTTTAATGTCAACCTTGTTTCTTCCTATAATAACACACTAAAAAGAATGTTAATAAAAAATGGCCCCAGAGAAAGCAACAACATAATATATAAAATTCCATGTATGGATTGTCCTTCATTCATACCTCGGACAGTCGAGCAAGGGCTTAGAAGTAAGGCTAAGCCAGCATAAATACTCTGTAAAAACTGGGCAAAAATCTAATGCATTATTTATTCATTTAAGTGAAAACAAACCACCGAATTAATTGGATTGACAGTTCAGTAATTGCACGGTCAAGAGATGTCTTATCACGAAATCTTTTAGAATCTGCTTTAATACAACTTACTTTTCATTGTAATTTCAATGTTAGTCGTGGCCTTTTTCATTTAGACCCTTGTATCTGTAACATGTTTAAGAATGACCTCAAATATATAATTACTGACTTAAATAAAAATCAGTTGCCTTAGAGTTATTAAAAAATTTTTTTTATTGTAATGTATGTCTGTCATGTGAATATGGTTTTGTCTACCAGGTTCCGTATAGTTGTCACCTATAATCCTTTAATTGTCTGGAGATGTATCTGAGATGATTGTCTTAAACCTTTAATTGCACCTTTGTTTATGCTTGTTTGGGAAGGTTTCTTATCTTCCAGGTGTGTCGGATTCTAGGCACTAATCCTTTTATATAATCCCTATCTGTCAGTTATACGAACCTTCTTGTATTGTCTCGTATTTATGTCAGTAGCTGCTTCAGTAAAGGGCTTTTCAGCCGAAAGATCTCGCAGATCTCTTGCGTTTATTTTTTCCTTCGTGGCATTTATCTTTGATTTATATATAAATACATATATATATATATATATATATATATATATATATATATAATATTTATATGTGTAATATATGTATATGAGATGAATATATATATATATATATATATTGCTTATATGTCCCTAAATATGCGTGTGACAATATACATAGCTAAGGTCACAGGAAAATACTAAAAGAAGTATGTACCTTTCAACACATTTTTCGAGCTACATTGTACCTCGAAATTGTGTTGTAATAACACTAAACCCCAGCGCTCGGTACCTCCTTTTATTTTTCCTGTGGCCTTACCTAAATAGGTACTGATTCATGTATAATATTATATATATATATATATATATATATATATATATATATATATATATATTATAGATATATATATCTATATATAGAAAATGTGATATAATGTGTATGTTAACCTGAAAATGACCTAGATGCATGTCTAACAGTAAGCGATCCCTGTAATACATTTATGTGAAATATTCCAATAGTTTCAAAATGCTTTAATTGATAACAGCGGAAGCAGCCTTTAGAGCAGCGTGGTGAAACTTGCTCAACTGCATTTTTTCGAATTCACTGATCATTTTATTTTTACACGAAGCTAATAAATATTTCAGAATTTACTTTGCGACGAGTGCTATAATCTGGCAATAACGTTTAAATCTATAATAGTTGGTGTATTTACTGTAATGGAAGTATATATTATTTTCTTACAGACAGCAGCCAGAAAAAACATCCATATTTCACGTTGGCAATTTGTAATTTGTAGATGATCGGTTTAATTGAGACAGCTGAGTAAAACCCACGACAGGATGTCAGCTGTCAAAATATTGTGTCAACCCAATCATCGTGATTCTCCATCATTCTAAACCAGTAGGTAATAGTGAAAAAATATGTATTTTAAATGTAATTCATTGTAAGGTTTACTGCAGCTTGTTTTGTTGAGAGAGAGAGAGAGAGAGAGAGAGAGAGAGAAGAGAGTTACCGTCTTTTTCCGTTTGTTTCGTCGCCGACTTTGGCCAGGAGCGCCAGGTGTTCCTGAAAACCTTCTTCTTCTTCTTCTTCTTCTCTTCTTCTTCTTCTTCTTCTTCTGTTCGAATTTATTTTCAAGGGAAGACAACATCTCTAACCTGTTTTCTCTAGTTTTGTTATAACCCTGGTTTGAAGAGTAGTTCATGAATCACTGACTGGGTGACTTGAGCGAGTAAGATCGAGGGAATCATCGTATTTTAAAAATGCAATTGTCTGTGCTAACGAGAGAGAACTTTGGTGTCTTAGAATCACTGGATCGTAGATAACGGGAGAGACTGGTGCGTGTGCACAAGCTCTTCGGCTCCGACGATTCGTAAGCAGTGCAATTAAGGGCGGGGAATCTCGTTATTTTATGACTATCGTGTACGCATAAACCACGTTACTTTGTTAATTCGTATGCTTGCTCCGAATGCATGCTTTGTTTGCATGATCTGTTCCTGGGCGCGTTCGAGCAAATATACGAATCGAACGTGTGCTTGAAAAGACGAGCATTGGAGCTCACTTGAGCTTCTTTGTGGTCTCGCCAACTTTTCCTTCGCCTTACTTTTCCTCGACAATCTGAGGCCTCGTATTTTAAGAAAGAGATTGTAAGTTATGGCAGTTTTCATCAGGGTGATGATATGACAACTATCTCGAATGGATGAAGCTTATAAGGAAATGGTTGCCAGATATCATTAATTCATCGACTTTCTTAGAAAACTTTATTTTCATTATATTAGACTTGTGTAGAATTTACGTGCTAGAATCTACTCTGCAGATTTCGGTAAAACAAGGATGTTCTACGCCAGTTTTGTCCTACTGTGAAATCATATTTACAAATTGATTGATCTTGATTTTTCCCTATGACTCCCACAGGCACGTTACTCTCCAATCTATGTAACATTGAAAAACAAGTAATAAGAAGAACAGAAAAGAATTTTTACAAAATCAATGCAGCTGAAGCGGCGATCTCTTACGATTGAACATGCTTGCAAGAGGGTCTTCTACCTAAATTGGTTCCTGTGTAATAATGTATAGTTAGGTGCTGGAAGAGGAAATGGTTGTTATAGAAAGATTGATTCTGAAAGAATTCGACAGTCAGGTTGTGAAGAGTAAACAAAGAGACCAGGAAAAGAAGAACATATATCGACAGGACCCCCGATCCCATTCATGGTCCGCACCTGAAAATATACTATGGCTATCATAAAAGTCCTTGAAGCCCATCACTGAATTTTGAGATGTCTCTTTAACAAATTAAGAATTATCCGGTAGATATATAACATATGTCCTACTTTGTTTCTTTCGTAAGAGCTGAGGTAAAAATAATTGATCAAATGAAAGAAAAATACGAAATGGTTAAATAACAAAAAACTAATAATTTTCGAACAAGCATTGAAAAAAGCATATAACAGACGCTCATACGTCAAATAAACTGGACTGAAACAAACCTAAGGAAATGTTTTGCAACCAAAAATGAAAACAGTAGGCCTTCTTAGAAGCAGCGACAACATTTTGATGAAGCTAAGCTAAGAAAAAGTAGCAGCGGTCCTTGCCTCGGCACTGTAAGGACTGCTATCGACGTGTAATTCATCCCCAGTTTCTCTCCAGGTATATTTCTCATACGTTTCGTGAAAACAGATCAACTGAAGAGGATATCCGTTATTGCAGTCCGTTTTGAAGAAGAAGAGTGGGCTACCTTTGCCTATTTCCAAAATTCTCTCTCTCTCTCTCTCTCTCTCTCTCTCTCTCTCTCTCTCTCTCTCTATCGATGAAAACTATTATTATTTCCTAAAAAGTTTTGAATACTACTGGGAAATGAGGTTCCATTGCATAACCAAATGCTATATTCATCTTCTTCCTCTTCTTCTTATTATTATTACTCAGAATAACCGTTCTCATGGAACTGCTGGAGAAGGGCACGGACTTGCAAAGCAAGCTCCCGCCAAAAAGAACGCCTGCATCTGAGAAAAGAATACAGAGATAATAATAATGATAATAAAATAACAAACAACAACAAATATCTACATAAAAAACTTATAGAAAATTGAAATCGAACTAAAATAAGTCACGGAAGGAAAGACACCAGGATTCCGATTCGAGATTTTTCATCGAGTTAAGCGACGCACTTCAGCAAGAAGCACCACGCATCAGGCAGCCATTTGTCGGTGTCGGAAAGTTTCATATTTTCTCTGTGACTATATTTGATCTCGACTGCCTTCAACTTTGTTCCGTAGGAGGAGTGTGGAAGCAATGTGGGTGGTTTATTATCTGCAGTGAAGGCGATTTCTTCCGATGAGGCAAGAAATAGTTGGCATTCGAGGATTCTTTTTGAGAGATGACGTCGACTAATTGGTATCTACAGGACAGCAAAATCTCTTTCCTCCGAAGTGGACTAAAAATAGTTTGATTCGATGACTCATTATGAATCACTGCTTAGATTAGTTATTATCTGCAGAGAAGATTCTGTTTCCTGGTGCTAGAAATTGCTTGCGTTGTCTGGCCTACTGACTGATAACCTAGACTATCTGTTATCTCGAAAGAAGAACGTATTTTCGTATAGATCAAAAATAAATTGCACTTGGTGACCCAGTTTCAATGGATTTCCGCACCAATGGCTCACTTCGTACTCTCATTTATATTGTTCCAGCGATTATCTAGGTTAATTGCTCGCGGCTATTGTCTTATCTCTTCTACCCCGCCAATTATTTTATTCTCTGAAAGATTGCTACGAATTTTTCTGCAAAACCGTGTTTAATATAATAGTAATGATAATAATAATTAAAGTTTCCGATGTGTATCAGGCCTTTTCTTCATAAAAATGGAAGGCATTCATTCTTATTGATCAGGTAGATTTAGCTGTCATCTTCGTAAATACCTAATACACAATTCGCTGTTTATCTCGTAAATATATGATTTGTTTTTTAATTTTTCATCTCTCATCTCCTTTGACACTCTTCTGCAGCAGTTAGCTTGTTTCATTTGGACGTTCATTGATTTTGAGTAATGATGATAATAATACTAATACTGATAGTACTAATAATGATAATCATCTGTGTAATAAAATTCCACAGTTATATGGTAAACTAAACTATATTACTTTGTAAAATATACAAGCACGTGTAGTTTACATAGTTGTATAGTTTACTATACTCTGTTTTTTTTCCATCTGTCCATCCGCCTGTGATGTTTGTGCATGGTAACACTGCTTCCTGGGCTTTAAATAATATCCCATTTCGATTTTTAACGGTGTAATTTGCATACAGTAAATTATTACAACACTTTTCAGTTGCAAATGTACACCCAGATATCCTTTTATTTACCTAAAACTTACACATAGCGTAACTATTTAAAGCCCGGGACGCAGTGTTACCATGCCAAAACACCACAGGCGGATGGACAGATGGAAAAACAGAGTATAGTATATAATTGCTGATATTTATTACACAGATTATTTTTCACGATATTGTGTATTTTTAGCAATAATAATGATAATAATAATAATAATCCATAATCATTTAGCAAAATGTTATGTAAGATATACAAGCTTGTATAGTTTACATAATAACGTAGTTTACTATATAATGGTAGATATTTATTACAGAGATTGTTTTTCACGATATTACAAATTTCTTAGCCATAATAATAATAATAATAATAATAATAATAATAATAATAATAATAATAATAATAATAATAATAATAATAATAATAATAATGCATTCTGTTAAAAGAATAGCTGCATCGAGCAAATTAATCTTGTATTGAGACGAGTCTTCTTAATTTTCTTATAACAACTGGCCAATGTTCAGATTTCGGCAAAGGAAAATATATTAACAACGTTCATAATGATATTTCTCTTTGCCGAAGTATGAACAATGGCCAGTTGTTGACCAATATTAACGCAGGGAAAAATGTGAAAGAAAATGGAGAAAACTCAGTATAATATAAAACTAATTCGCACGACGCAGCCATCCTTTTCAACGAGACACGCTTAAGAGAGGGTCTACTTTTCTAATGATAATAATAATAATAATAATAATAATACAATAATAATAATAATAATAATAAAATAATATCTGGACGGGTGTTTCCTTGCGAAGATGTTTGTCTCTGTGTTTGTAGTGTATCTAATTCTTTTCTGTCTCCCTTCTCAGTCTTTTTCTCTTCCAGCTGGCGGAGCACCCATGTCCTCCTGAAGGGTGTGGTGTTGTCTTCTCGTCAGCTGGAATGGAGTAAGAAAGAGAAGGGAGATATAAAAAAGAATAATAATGATAGTAACAGCAACTCACCTTATGCTCTCCTAGGTCTTCCACCGTACAGGACAAGGAAGCGTCGCGTCCTACCGTCACCGTAACGTTCCCTATCATCCCACTGAATCTCGTCTGGTAGGCCGCCCCCGATGTCACACCTGTGGGAAAATCGAAAGAGGGAATAAAATTAGTGGGCGTCATAATTAGAATTCTACGCTGGAACGAGAAACCTGGAATTAAGACTTTTCGTCTGGGACAGAGAAAGTCGTAGGTTGTTTCTGAGGCGTAGAATTTTTTCAAAGTGGTCGAAAGTAGTTATGGAAAATGATTTTCTTTTTGTCTCTCGTTAAGTTTGCAGTAATATGTGGAAGTGTTATTGGTGTTAGGGATACTATTCATTCATAAAACATTTGTGTTGGCCAGGATCTATGATTACAGTTCAGTTACTAAAAATGATAGCGTGAATAGTGCAGGCTTTTCGAGCATTAGCTAAAAAAATATTACATCATGCTGAACATCGCCTGTATGAACCAAGTACCTTGGTATGAGCTACAGTGCTTAGGTATGCTGTATGAGAAATAATGTACCAGCACTCCCTTCAGAGTGTCTGCTAATTAGATAATTCCACAACTTGCATTAAAAGAAAATGCACGATACACTTTTCATTATCTTGCTTTCAAAAACTCGCCTAACGCCAAGAGAATGTAAAATAAGCGCGACGATTCCAACCACGTTTCGGGCTGCCAGCTGTACGTCGCAATTTCTTGAGTAGGAGAGTGCAGCTTAGACGTACCTGTATATGCCAGCGCTATGTATATATGTATAAAGAGATTTTAGTATAAATATTTACGAAAGCCGCAAGTAACTCCTTAG